>NC_052050.1:11861659-12031659 GCF_903992535.2 Arvicola amphibius | reverse complement strand
TGTGCAGGATTGCAGAAGATAAAGTCACTTGGCTCCGAACTGTGGCCCAGACGTCTGGAGAGGAAGTATATGTAGCCATGATTGCATGTAAACTTACAGCCTTCTCTCCATGTTTATGTAAACAATAATGCTGCCAGCGGTCTGCTCCAAGCAGGTGGCTTATATGAGTGTCTCGAAACCCACCCCATCTCTAAGAACAAGCCAGCCCAGTTTTGTTTCTCGGGTTCTGGAAGTTTCCGCTAGGGCCATTTATGCCTTTCGAATGTGACAGCCTCTACTTTGGGAGGTGCTGTTATTGAGCCCCCAAATGATACCAGTTTGAAGAGACTGACCTTGATTGTGTCTTTGGGAGGAGGCGGGTCTGAACATATCACAGATGGGAGACTCTGGATGGTCCAGGTCCTGAGTCCATCCCTGGTCCCCACCTCCAAGCCCTTCTCAAGGAAGCAAAGCAGTGTTCTGCTGTGACGGGCGTGGCTTTCTGGGGATGGAAGAAGTGAGGTTTTCAGTAATGACTTCCTTTCTTCTTTGGAAGAAACCTGCTGGGGGTGTTCGTAGGTTTGATGGGGAGGGAAGCAGCAGGTGTGGGAGAGCCTTGCCCAGGGCAGCATCCTCTCAGGGTACTGAAACTGGGGGTGGGGGGTCAGCTGTTTCCCTCTCAAACAGATGTTTCTCATTATTTTTTCCCCAAGCCCCACGGAAACTTTGATTCATGTAAGTTCCTTCCCAGCAATATATACGGACATGATTCATACCAGGGCAGTCTCATGCCTCCAGCCCAAACCCACCAACCTACCAAGGATGCTGGCCTTTTATTTCCTACCAAGTCCTTCCCTCGGGACCTCTGAATTAGGTGTTTCCGCTCTTGAGGGCAATTCTTCCATGTCTGACTGAATCAGGAAAGATTTCCTCAGCAGCAAAGTGGGACTGAGTCATAGGTGTCTGTGTTCAGGCTAGGCTTAGGTTGGAGCCGTAACTCAGAGGTAGAGTGTGCCCGGCTTCTGTGTGGGCCTGGGTTCGATCCCCAGCACTGTGATAAAAAAGTCCAGAGGCGAAGCTATGCTTGGTGCCAGAGAAATCTCACACTTCTCATGCCATTCTTGCTGAAGAGACCTCGAGAGGTGATCTGGGGATGAAAGAGCCAGCGCTTCATCACCAGCCCCAGGATGTCTGTAAGCCATCTTGTTTGCAGGCTGCTTTCTGCACCTGGGACTACTGGGTGTATGACTCAAGCAGAAGAAGTCCCTCTCCAGAAAAGGGCCCTGAGCCGTGTTTAAAACATTGCTGTGGCTGTGTTGGAATTTTTAATTTGTAAAATTAGAAAGCACTGATCCCCGACACGCAAACCCCGCAGATTACAGAGCCGGCATTGGGCCGGTGAATCTAACCCAGTGAGATCTTTCAGCATCTCAGAGTTGTAGACCATCCCTCCTAAGCCCCTACTGAAATGACAGTTTCTCAGTGGCTCCCAGGAGCTGGCTGCTATCAGCCACAGGCTTGTGCTTGACAGTAAGTATTTTAGAGGTATGGGTAGGGACATGGGGAGACCATGACACCTAGCATGATTTTCTTTCTAGTGTAGATAGGTATGTATGTAGTATGTGCCTCGGGGGGGGGAGAGGGGGGCGCACATGTACCACATCTGGCTGAGTGATATTTTATTTGTATTTTCATAAATAAAGCCTGCCTGGAGATCAGAGTATAAAGCTAAGCCTCTAGAGGCCAGGGAGTGATGGCACACACTTTTAATCCCAGGGAGGCAGAGGCAGTCAGATCTCTGAGTTCAAGGCTACCCTGGGCTACGCAAGGAATCAGATCCAGGTGGTAGTGGGTCACACCTTTAATCCCAGCACTAGGGAGATGGAGACAGCAGCGATATGGTTTGGCAGGGAGAGGAATATTAAAGGAGAAGAGACTGTAACTCACTGGAGTGTGGAGTCTGAGGTTTGGTGGAAACACTGCAGTCTAGGCTGTCTGAGGATCGCCCCTGCGTTCTAAGCACTGGTAGAGGTAAAAGGTCTCTCTAGTGGCTTACTGCTCTGCTTCTCTGATCTTCAGTGAACCTTTATATCTGTCTCTGGGTTTTTATTATTCATGCTCCATCTGGCTGTGGTGGTCAGAGGACAACTTTGGAGAGTTGGTTCTGCCCTTGCACTTTGCTGAGGTGAGGTCTCTCGCTGGTCCCGTTGCTGGTGGTGTCATACTCAAGCACAGTGAACCCTGGAGCTTCTAGCTGATTCTCTCTCTGCCTGCCCTCTTGCAGGAGGAGTGCTGGGATTACAGATGTGCACCACCGCATCTGACTTTGTATATGGGTTCCTGGGATCGAGCTCAGGTTGTTAGGCTTGTGCATCAGACACGTCTTCCTGCGGTGCTGTCTTGCTGCCCCTGCGTGGCATTCTTAGACCCAAGCTACCTTCTCTTTCTCAGGTGCTGTTCCACCCCAACAGTGGGGCGGCTGGGGAGTACGGCGCCCTGCAGACCGTTCGCCTGGACCATCACAAAGCCTTCTTCATTACCGGTAAGTGGAACCTCCCGTGTGTACCCCTTGGGGGTTCCCTGTGAGACGGGGTGCGGCTCTCTTGTTTGAGGAGCTTCCAGCGTGCACTTCTGTCTCTGCCAACTGAACCTGAGTTTGGCACGAGGGCCCAGCAAAGGCATTCTGGACCCACCAAAAGGGAGACGAGGTCTTCCTGCAGCAGGCTCAGGGCTCTGGCCTCTTCTCCCTCCCTCTTTTTCACGCAGAGAACGTTTTGCTGCCAGGTAGGCTTTAAATGGCACTTTGGCCACCGATGAAACAGGAGCTCAGAGACCCTTAAAAACGTCATTTCCTTGGCAATGAACTGTTTCAGAAGGTAGGCTTTAAGAGTGTACGTAGCAGACCGACAGAAGTCTCCCTACTCCTTGGTCCACTCAATGACTATCTTGCCTGTATACTTTAGAAATGTCACATGGGGCTAGAGAGGTGGCTTAGTGGGTGTTCCAGCTTGCTTCCGACTGCTGTAATGAAAACCATGACCCAAAGCATCTTGGGGAGAAAAGGGTATTTATTTGTTTTCCACGTCCCAAGTTCACCACAGAGGGAAGTCAGGATAGGAACTCAAGGCAGGAACCGAGGCAGAGGACATGGAGGAATGTTGTCTATTGACTTCCTCTCTGTGCCTTGCTCAGTTTTTTTTCTTACACCTCCAAGGACCACCTGCCCAGTGGTGTCACCACCCCTGGTGGGCTGGGCTCCTATATCAGTCATCAATCAAGAAAATGCCCTACAGATTTGCCAAAAAGCCAATCCGATGGGGGTATTTTTTATTTTTATTTTTTTCCAATTGAGGTTCTCTCTTTCCAAGTGAGGGAGCTTTCTTTTCCAGACTCCAATTTGTGTCAAATTGACAAAAACTTACTAGCACAGTGGGTAAAGGTACTTACTTCCAAGCCTGCTGGTGTGAGTTTGACCCCAGGCATCCACATGGTGAAGGGAGAGAGCCACTCTATAGGTTGTTCTTTAACCTCTACATATTTGCTGTGACATAGATACACACACAAACATACACGCACACACACACATACATACACGCACACACACACATACACACACGCACACACACCACACATACACACACCAATGCACAAGCATACGCACACATACATATGTGTGTACACAAACAAAATGAAAATTAAGAAGTTAAACTGTCTTGAAATGCTTGTCCCAGGATTTTGCACTTAGTTAGAACCCTAACATTTTGACGTTAATCAATGAAAAACGAAACAAAACAAAACAAAATAAAAATAGACGAGAAACTCCCGCTAGGACTCAATGGAAATTTCAGTTTGATTCAGTTATTTCATACTGGAGATTTTCAAAGAATTATATAATTTTTAAAAAAAAAAACCTACAAAATTTGTTTTCTGAGTATAAAATGTGGTTGCAAAACCAGAACAAGCCCTTCGAGTTCATAGCTCCAGGGACCTTAGAAATGATCCAAGAATCTGTGGTTCCTAAACCTCAGACAAAACAGTCAGATCTTTGCTATGGTCTAAGGGGCAGTTCGGGGTCAGAGCCCCTTACATTACATGATCTCAGAGGCATGGGCCCTCCAGGCTGAATTGATTTCATGCAGGGAAAACCCTGCCACAAAGCCCTTGGCACCACAGTACTGGAATCGTAAACCTTACCATGAAGTAATAGGGGCTGTGGAAAGTGATCACAGGCAGACAGGAATTACAATCTCAAACTCGAAAGAGAGCCAGGGTGGGGACGGGGGCGCTGAACTCTCGCCGCATCTGAGGAAAACTGCAAGGGGGGGGAGGGAGAGGGAATGCTGCCATTTTCCGGGTCCTCCCTCACGCCTTTTAAAAATTTGCGTCCTAATTACTTAAAACTGCGTTTGGGAAATGCAGATGAGGCAGATGAGCGGGCACTTATGAGTGGGCATCTATGATTAGGCATCTACTCTATCAGGATAGAGAACAATATGTTCTTCCATGATGGGGAGATGCTGTTGTGGCCTCGAGCATGGAGTGGCCTTGGAGGATAACCAGTCTTTCAGTGTGCAGCCTAGAACAAGGGAAGCCCATGGATTTTCCTCCCTACCCCTTTTCCAAAAGTCATCTTTCTTCCTTTTCCTTTTCTCTTTTAATGTGTGTGCGTGTGTGTGTGTGTGTGTGTGTGTGTGTGTGTGCGCGCGCGCGCGCGCGCATGTGCACGTGCACGTGTGCCTGGGTGTTTTTTTACATCAGGCATCTTCCTCCTTTACTCTCCATCCTATACCATGAGGTGGAATTCCTCACTTGAACCCAGACCTCACTGATTCTGCCGGCTTGCTCCGGAGATTCTGTCTCTGCCTCCTGAGTGCTGGGATTACAGGTGGGCTTCCACATTTCCCCACTGTTTTTGTGAGCACTGGTGATCGGATCGTGGCAAGCTTTGTACCTACTGTACATCTCCATGGCTACCCTTTGCCTCCTTTAAACTAGAGGTCAGTCCAGATGACTCTGGGTTAAGCACTCGCTGCCGGGACAGATGGCCCGAGTTCAATCCGGAGACCCGCATGATGGAAGGAAAGAACCAACTCCCTCCCACAAGTTGTCCTCTGGCCGCCACATGTGCTCTGCGGTGCATGCATGCGTATCCCCACACCACCTTCCATGCATGATCACATACACAGGCACACACACACACACAAAGGCACACACGCATGCATGCACATACACAGAGGTATACACACATACGTTAATAAATAAATGAAAATAAAAAGCGGGGCAGATTTTATCCATGGTGACAGATGCACATCTAAGTGTACATGCCTGTACACACACTCCATAATGCTGTGAATTGATATCATGGAAACAAACGGTGTCCCCCAAGAGCTCGTGTTGAGCTTGGTCCTCTGTAAGCAGTGTTCAGAGGTGAGACTTCCAGAAGACGCTTAGATCCTAAAAATGCTAACTTCACCTGCGGATTAACCCACTGATGAATTCCCGATACACCAGGCTCTTGGGAGGCAGGACCAGTTTGGAGGAAGGTCACTGTGGTGCACCTTTAAGGGGTGTATTTGTTGCCTTTCTCTCGGCTTCCTGTCCACTGTGAGGCAAACAGCTTGCCTTGCATGCTTTGGCTTTACAAAGAGCCAGGGAGCCAGATGTGTATGGACCAAAACCTCTGAAAACAGGAGCCCAGACAAATCTTTCTCATGAAGTTCTCTACCTTGGGTAATCTGACCACAGCAACAACAAAAAGCTAGTGAACATAATTAATACTGGCTGGTTTCCAGCTCGTAAGCCAACTCTATATTCCTAAATGAGCCCACTCGGTCATGGCATTGTGTATACACAAATATATATGTTTATATTGAATACATAGACATATATTATTGGGTTTTTATTTGCCAGGATGTTGCCTATAATTTCCTTTCTTGTAAAGTGTGTATGTGTCAAGGTTTGGCATAAGCGTTTTGCTGGTTGCCTGAAACTAGTTTGAGAGGAGTCTCTTGTTTCCTCAGAAGGGCTTCCTAAGATTGGTGCTGCTCTGTTATTGCTCAATTAAATTTACCTGCAAAACTATTAGCCGTTGCCAATGTTGTAAAAATAGTTTCCTGTGTTTTTTTCCAAGGATTTTTATTGTTTGGGGTCTTACATTTAGGTCTTGGAGCCATTTGAAGTTAACTTTTGTATGTAATTTTTAGTAAGAGTCCAACTTAATTCTGGGTCATCTCTCTAGCCCCAATTTGCACTTGTTTAAAGATTTATTATTAGTATTATATTATTATCATACTTATTTAATATATTTTATTTAATATACTTTTTTGAGATAGGGTTTCTCTGTATAACCCTAGCTATTCTGGAACTTGCTTTGTAGACCAGACTGGCCTCGAATTCATAGAGATCCGCCTGCCTCTGCCTCTCAAGTGCTAGGATTAAAGGCACACACCACCACCGCCCGGATATTTTTATTAGTTTTAATTATAGGTGTGTATGTGTGCTGTGTTGGATATGTGTGTGCAGGTGCTCATGGGAGCCTGAGGTGTCAGATCCCTGTGGAGCTAGAGCGACAGGCAGTTGTGAGCCACCCGGTGTAGGTGCTGGGAACTAAACTCGAGTCTTCTAAAGACTCGAGTCTTCTAAGAGCAGGATGGGCTCTTAAACCCCTGAGCCATCTCTTAGCAGCGCCCGCCCCCCCTTACCAACACAATCAGTTGTATTTTCAAATGTTCGTTTTCCTCTCCTGCACCTGGAACAGTGGGATTTTTCTACGGCATTTACTGTGAGACCCGCCTGTGCTCCTGGAGTCAATATTCACACAGAGCAGGTGGTGTCCAGGTACAGTTAGTGGTACAGTGCTCAGTGCTTTCCCCTGGGCTTGATGCTCTAGACCCAGTGGTGGAGAGAGAACAGCAGCATCCACAAAGCTTGGAGTACCAATGACAGGGTCCCCCTGGGACTTGTCTTTCAAAGAGTTCCTTGCTCCAGTAGAGTCTCTGCTGGGGTACATCATGGTTCTCTCTGCCCACCCCCTCAGCACCACCTCAGCATTGGGCAGGGGTTTGCCCCATCGGTGCACATCTCAGAGCTAATGGAAACTGTTCAGTTTTTTTTAAAAGATTTATTTATTATGTATATAGTATTCTGCCTACATATATCCTACAGGCCAGTAGAGGGCACCAGGTCTCATTATAGATGGTTGTGAGCCACCATGTGGTTGCTGGGAATTGAACTCAGGACCTGTGGAAGAGCAGTCAGAGCTCTTAACCTCTGAGCCACCTCTCCAGCCCCAGTTTTTAGTGCATTGTATTTCCTGCTCCTATTACATGGTGTGGTGCCACAGTGGCAGCCAGAAGCCTCCTGTGTAGCTGTTTAAACATTGTGCATTGGGCCTTGTTGGTGAACACTGTAGAGATTGACTACTGGGTGTTGGCTTTTATTAGCATGGGAAGTCAGTTGCGGTTCGTTCCCTTGAACTTGGGAAGGCTTTGTTGTACGTCCTTAGAATTTGACTTTCAGATTTTGCCCTTCAGTTTAGAAAAGTCTCTAACCCCAGGCTCTGATTTCTGTTCCTCCCCTGAACTTGGAGGGGGGGGGGAAAGGATGTCAGTAGCGAATAAGAGGGGGAGTTTTTTCTTTTGCTTTTTTCACATCTACATTTTTTTTCTTTTGAGAGAGGGTCTCACTCTGTAATTCAGGATAGTCGTGAGCTGTATAGGCCAGGCTGGCCTGGGACTCTTGGTCCTCCTGTCTCTATCTCGAGGGCTGAGGTTTTAGACTTGCGCTACCATGCCTGGCTCATTTAACAGTACTCCACACCTTTCTTCCATGTGGTTACAGAAGCACCTGCTATTTTGGTCTTCCAGTTGCTGATGTGCAATCTCTTGCTCTCTCTCTCTCTCTCCCTCTCTCTCTCTCTCTCTCTCTCTCTCTCTCTCTCTCTCTCTCTCTCTCTCTGGGCAGACATTCAGGGGTCAGCTAAGGATCCACAGGAGTTCATGTGAAGATTTGAGGCTCATGCACTACGGCTGTCTATTTTCCTCTGAGGTTTTCACCTGACAGCTATTTTCCTCTGAGGTTTTCACCTGACAGCTATTTTCCTCTGAGGTTTTCACCTGTCATTTTCCATCATCATCGCCTCAGCTTTCCTCTGGAATTCTGCCTGCTCCACACTGCTTGTGTGGCATCCTCCCTGGGGGCGGGGCGGGGAGTACGATGACACCATCTAGCAGGTCCAATACCGTGTGCCTTTCCTTTCTGCAGGGTTGAGTCCCTTGCAGCCTCTGCCTGTCTTGCTTATTCCACTACAATGTTTTTATTGCTTTGCTAAAATATGTCTCCCAGAATTGATTTTGCTAGCTAGAGGATGGTGGTTCAAAGCACACCAGTGTGCTCTTGCCTTAAGAGAGATTTATTATGTCTATGTGTGATGTATAGTATGTTTGCAGGTCTGTGTGTCATGGTATACGTGTAGAGGCTAACGTGTGGCCTCTGTACCATTCTTTGTGTGTGTTCAGAGGGTCTGACTGGTTTTTGTGTGCTGATCCATCCATCATGGTTCTGGTGTTATTGTTTTATAATTGTTTTAAAGATTAAGTCTCATGTAGTTCAGGCTGGCCTTAATATACTTTGTAGCCGAGGCTGGTCCTGAACTCCTGATCTTCCTGTCTTCACCTCCGGATTCCAGGCATGCTCCACCATGCCCCATCTTGGATAATACTCCAGCTTGGACCTGTCTGTCTGTCTGTCTGTCTGTCTGTCTGTCTGTCTGTCTGTCTGTCTGTCTATCGATCTGTCTGTCTGTCTATCTCTGTCTCCAAGTGACCTCGAACTCACAGAGATCTGCCTGCCTCTGGCTCCCACACGCTGCTATTAAAGGGTTATGTCACCATACTCAATGGTGATTTAACTTTTAGGAGTCTCTCGCCCGGCTTTTGCTGACTGTCAGGACTTGTGTAACTTCAAGTGCTCCTTGCTGGTGATGGGGAGTCAAATTTTTGTCGACTCTAGACAAAGATGCTAATTCCTGCTGAAGCCAAGTGTCCATCATGAGGAGACTCGTAACGGAGGCTTTGATCTGCTGAAGGCTGTGGGATCGGCTCATTCTTCTTGAGCGTTCCTGTTTCATTCCCGTCCATATCGAACCAGGAAGCTGTGTCTCTGGAGTGCTGGCTTTGGTCCCTCTAGATTTGTGTTTGCTGAGGTGAGCTGTGGCATTGTGCTATCGTCGGGAGGTGAGAACACACCACAGCTGGGCCCTTCTCTAATCACAGTTATATTCTCCGGTTGTAAGCCTGTCCTCAGCCTGGGCACGGGTGTAGACACCTGTCATCCTGGCACACAGCACTCGGTGATACAACAACATCCTTTTCGGCTCAGGGAAATGGACTATCTTGACATCCACCAAGCTCAACAATCACCATTGGAGGAACTGGCATTCAAAAATGTCAGATTTAGGGGCCAGCAAGATGGCTTGCTTGGTGGGTAAAAAGCTCTGGGCATACAAACCTGGAAACTTGAGTTTTGATTTCTTGGACTCAGTGTGAGGAGAGAATTGACTCCACAATGTTGTCCTCTGACCTCCGTGTGTGTCCTGTGGCTCCCTTCTCCCCCCCAATTCCATTTTTAAAAACTCCATGAGATTTACTCTCAAAGGCCAGAGACGAAAGGTATTTGAAACAGATGTCTACTGGTTCAGACGGAAGGCAAGTCCAAGGGGGCAGACCTAATCCCTCTGGACAGACGATCATTACTGGAAAGACAGACTACAATCTCAAGGTAATTTATTTGGCAGGGAGAACAATCATTTGAATCTCCAGCGCTGGCTTGTGAACCACAGCTCAGGGTGAAGCTTCGGTTTAACCGCTTTGGCCATCCTTCCTGTAGGTGGAGCCAAAGCTTGCGACGGGAGCAGGGGTCCTGAGCAGCGCCACGCTTCCCCTCTCATTTTCAACCTAGAAGATGATGCTGCAGAAGCCGTGCCCCTACAGAGAGGAAGCCCCGAGTACCAGGCTGTGCTGCCGAAGGTCACCAGTGTTCTCGCCGACGTCCTTCGAGACATTGCTGATGACAACATCTCCCAAGCAGACTACTCTCAGGATCCTTCAGCGATTCCTTGCTGTAACCCCTACCAAATTGCCTGCCGTTGCCAAACAGTGTGATGGGTGTTTTCTTCCCCCGTGAGAAAGACTATCTGGAAATCGTAGACAGGTTAGGTTCACTTCCAAACTTCATTTTGAACGTAGATGTCTACTTTAGGAAGGAGGTTGCGCATCCGGTTTGGAAGCCATGGCTTTCCCTCTCCCGGTGTAGACTGCCCCCTCCGTGTACAAGTTTGAGACGCGTCAAGTGGGCACAGTGGGCAAGGCAGGATTAAGCACCAGTGGGCACATGGAGTTGCGGCACAGGTCTAAGCCCTAGGTTTTAAGCTTGGGCAATGACTTAAATCTCGATTGCAAATTGGTTTTGAAAGTTAACATAGCACATGAAGTTGCCTGTGCATGTCCCCAGCACCAAGCAGGCCCTTAATGTTTTAGTCTCCATCTTGTGTCCCCAGTTCCCCTGGTCACTGGAGCACAAACATTCTGGCTGGTATGTATTGCTCGGCCATCTCCAGTACACTCACAGATCACCAGGATCTTGAAAATGCAGAATCTGGCTCAGGGGATCTGGAGGAAGGTCTGGGAGACGTCAGTGTTGCTGGATTCCTTTGAGATGCCTTGAGCCGCACAGAGCTAAACCGAAGCTAGGTCTTCCCGGGCCTCGGAGCAGAAGAACTCACGGGCCTTCTCTCTTGTAAATGCCAAATGGGAAGGCTATAAAGATTTAGGAGTTTGGGGCTGGAGAGCTGGCCCATCAGCTAAGATCACTGGTCCTGGGTTCTGTTCCCAACACCGACATGGTGGCTTAAACTGTCTGCAACTGCAGTTCCAGGGGACTCACTACTCTCCTCTGGTCTCTGAGAATGTCAGGCATGCATTTGGTGCACATACATACATACATACATACATACATGTAGGCAAAACACTCATATAGTAAAAAAAAATCTTTTAAAATAAGATTTAAGATTTCTTCCCAGCCCCTACAACTGCTAAGAAATAAAACAAAAAAATGTAAACAACTCACAAATGCATTGCCATGATTTTATTTCATTAGTGTCCTGAATGGGACTCAAGGGTAATAAACGATTTGTTTCACTGCAAAAATACTTTGCCTGGCTAAAATAGTTTCTCTCTATATATGTCTGTAATATACAAGAAACACAATTCAAAGAGATTTCCCACTAAGTACATTTTTTTTTCAACACAGCATACATTTGACAAGGACACCCTTTTTATTTAATATAAAATTCCGGCTATACACCAATATGGTTAGTTAGCATTTACACTGTGGTTTGAAGGTATTATGTGACCCCAGCGTTCTCCTCACCCACTGGCAGCCAAGGCTGAGGGGGCTGGGGGTGGGGGGGGGGGCTGACCATGTGCTATGGCTCAGGCAGCAAGGCACTCAGGACTCCTGCCTCCCTCCCCTCTCTGCTCACACAACTGATTGCACTCCGTGTCTTCCACTGTCCTTGTTCTCGCCAGAACCACCCGACAGGGGGTGTCCTGACTTCAGGGTGCGCTTCTTGTCAGGACTGCTTCGCTTTGCCCTTCTGACTTCCGCGGCACAAGATTATCTACCAAAATCAAAACAGAATGGCCTTATTCCTCTCAGGAAGAGGCAGGCTGGGTTACCCCGGGTCTTTGCTATGCGGATTAGCAGGGGAGGCTGGGCCTTTTGAAACTTTTCTATATGGCCCCAGACTGGCGGTCACTCACGACCACGGAAAAATCCACCCATCTTACATAGGTGTGGACAACTGTGGCACAGATCCCAGGAATACTGTTTAAAGACTGCATGTGTGCACACGTGTGCTTGTATGTACATGTGCTTCTTCTTTTGAAAGGCTCGTCTTACTTGTAAACACTGACTGCTAAATGATTGTAAAAAGAACACAGCGTCAGCACAGGTTCTTGGTCCAAGTCGCTGTTCTTTTGCTCACGGGGCTAATTAGTGTCGCAGAGCACAGACTGCAGGCCGGCTTGCTAACGAAGCAAACGCTGCTGGCCCTCCTTAAAGCCTCTTCCCAGGCAGGGTACGAGAGCTGATGAGCTGTCTTTCCTCTTGCTGGTCTTGAAGCGAAGTCAATCCCAAAGAGGACAGTGGTGTTGGGAGGGAGGACAGTGGCAGTCTACTTTGTAAAGTGAGCTCACTATTCCTACCCGAAAGGGAAGTGATTTTGGCTAAGCCGATCCTTTTGTAGTCTCGGAAGCTTTCTAAAGAATTGTGAGTAAAGATAGGGATTCTGGGAAATATCTGCAAGAGGCATGCAATTCAGAACACAGGCAGGGAGCGGGGCTTTCCTAGCAAGCCCAGCTGACCGCTTAGGCTCTGGGGCATGGCTGACATGGCCGCACTGAATGGCAGCCCGGCAGCACTTCTGCCTCTGCTCCTTGCGCCTGGAGATAGAGAACCCTGCCTGCTGCTGACCCAGGACTTTGGTTGGAACACTGGCTCCTCTTCTCCATCTGCCTGCAGGTTGTGGGATAGGCGGGGCCTGGCGGCCACCATGACACCCAACACCTACAGGCGCCCAGAGGCTGTGCCACCTTAGCTGAACTCTAATGGTTCTGGGAACTTGTTTTCTGATAAACACTTACTGGCAGAGAGAATTTCTTGTGTATAAACTTTTTTAAATGCCAGGGATGGACCCAGTGCCCATTGCTTCCTGAGCTAGCCATATCCCTAGCCTAGTCAAGAATTTAAATGCAGTTTAAGCCAACTTAACACAAATTTGCTCCTTGAGAAGGAGACAGGACAGTTGTACCTGATGTTGTCCTGGCAGTGTTTAGGTTAGCATGTCTAGGACGCATGTGAACATTAGTAGTTTCGGGTGTGCATGCATGTATGTGTGTGCATGTATGTGTGGGGGGGGGGCTGAGCATGGAACTCAGAGCCTCTTACATGCTAGGCATATATCCCATCATTAATCCATACCCTTCCACACTCCTTTTTAAATTAAGCATCTCTGATTCTCCTCACCTCCTGGAAAACGGCTTACTCGAGGTTATTTTATACAGGATTCCTCTGGCAAGGAGCCACCTCCTACAAGGAGCCACCTCCTACATGCCACTGTTCAAATTACTCAACTTCTGTAAACACGGGAGCTTGCAAGCTCTGCTCTGATTACGGCGAAGACTAGTTTGAGATGTATCAATCTTCCACAGCAGTCTCAGAGCTTTACCAAAACTGCCAAAACAGAACTGGGCGAGCATCAGACCTTGGCAGAATAGGATGCTCTGGCCATGTTTGTCTCCACTGTTCTGACCTAGAGTTCTCTGGAAGATGTGATGCCAGTTATTAAATAGCCATTAACTTTCAGAAGACATAATAGTTCCGGGGGGGGGGCATTGTGGGAGCCCACAGGCTCCATTGGTCTAGGCAGCAACTGTTAGGCAGTAGGCCAACAGCTGTCTTAAAATGCATAATTAGTTTTTTTCTTTTTAAAGAACTACTCCTTCCCACCATTAATATATAACTGTCACTTGGCGGCAATATATTTGGCAACTTGCCTATGAAAGTTCAAAAATGTAAATTTCGAACTGCAATCTACAAAACCATTATGGAAGTCACAAATACCTCCTATTTACACGGAAAGGGGCCTCACCCACTTCAGGGCCCACAGGACCACGCCCCTTCTATTCCCTAAGTTCTGACTTGGCATTGTATCCATCTGAAATGATTTCAAGTCGCCTACTGGGATTTTTTTTTTTTTTTTTTTTGGAGACAAGGACTCGTATAGCCCAGGCTGACCTTGAGCTTACTATGTAGTGAAGATGACCCTGAACATCTGATACTCCTGAATCCCAACTACTAGGATTACAGTGGCGCAGGACCATGCTCGGTTTTATGTGCTGCTGGGAACTGAACCCAGCGCTTCATGCACAGGCAAGCATTCTACCAACTGAGCTGCATTCCTACTCACTCATATGCACAGGAGGGGTGCACACTGCTTAAAGATGCAGCAGCCAAGGAAGCCCTGACGGATCTTTCCTCCAGCTGCTGGTGGAAGCCAAGTCCAGTGCTCAGGCACCCCTGGCATCATTCAAGCCAAAGTTGGATGCCGGGGAGCCTTACTGATGCCAGGTGAGCTCATGCCACCCACGCTGGCTTTGTACACACGGTTTCCTGGTGAGTACCTGCAGCTCCTGGGGTTGCTTAAGAGTGCAGTGCCAGAGCTGCAGGCAGGGTGCAGGTCAGTTCCTGCAGGACGTGACCTGGCCCCTTTAACTCACCATAACAAGTAACGGGCAGCATTCTACAAGGGCATTCCTAGACGCTTCGGAAACCCCGACCTCTTCAACAGCAAAGGCAGTGTATGCATAGAGGCAGAGGCAAGGAGTCTGGGTCCGTGGCGACCCAGGTTAGTATTTGGTTATGGCAATGCTGGCAGGCTCCAAGCACCACACCAGCTGGCTAGCCCGTGGGATCTGAACCTGCAAGGTGGGTGTCCTATGACTCTCTGCATTTGGAAGATTAGTGGTTAGGAGCGAGAGCATGGGCAGTGACTTTGCCCCTTGTGGGAGGCACATCCTTCTTCCAGGCACACAGATGGCGCAACTCTGTTAAGGGTTCCGAATGCTCACAGGGGGAAACTCATTCTCGTCGTCAAGACACACTGGTCCCGTGGCAAACTCGTGTTCCGGAATAACTTCTCCACGGAGCGCCCCGCCATCCTCAGAGTAACCTGGAGGCAAGAGTTAGAGATGGAACAGGTGGCACCCCATGGCGAGTGCTGGAGGGTCAGGACCTGAAAAGGGGAGCATGGAGGCATCTCTGCCTCCCAAACAGAGGGATGGCTCATGGTGAGTCTAAATCCTCTCACTATCTAGTCCCTGAGCCCTGAGAGGCAGGCAGGTCTCTCCTACCTCCCATCTGCAAGTCCAGCTCTTTGGAATTCTTCAAGAAGTAAAGGGTTATTGCTTATTAATTGGTGCCTTTAGCTCCAGAGGCAGAGGCAGGTGGATCTTTGTGAGTTCCAGGCCAGCCTGGTCTACTGAGACCCTGTCTTTAAGAAAGAAAGAAAACAAAAAAGAAAGAAAAAAGGGAGGGAGGGACGGAGTGAGGGAGGGAAGGAGGGAGGGAGGGAGGGAGGGAGGGAGGGAGGAAGGAAGGAAGGAAGAAAAGAAAAGAAAGGAGAGAGGGAGGAAGGAAACCAGCCTTGGGCTACATCCTCCAGTGTTAGGGACCCGAGGTTGAAGACTTTTACCTGGCCTCACAGTGAGGAAGTAACCACGGAGAGTGCTCATCCTGAGACACCAGCGTGGGGAGAAGGCAGCCCCATAGGAGCCCTCCCCAGCCCCCACAACCAGCCGCTCACCTGGCACAGTGGAGGCTGCAGATGTGCTGGGCCTTGCTACAGTTGCTGCGTAAGATGGAGGTAAGGAAGGTTTGAGGTCGTTCTCTTTGTTTTCGTCCGCTGTTCCTGAGCTGAGCAAGCTGCTTGCAGCAGTTAAGAGGCAGAAGAGAAGAAGTCAGCGCATCTCCAGAGCACCTTCGCGCTGAAAAGGCCAAGGTGGCTTGCGCTCTTCTGTTTTGCTATTTGAGGGTAAATTACAGACCTGCCAGGACGCTGTGAGATCAGCAAGTACCCAAGCAGGTCAGCCAGGCCCCTTCAACATGATCCACCCCTTATACCAGTAAGCAAAGCCCTGCCCTCTGCTCTTCGGGTGTATTTGGGCAAGAACTCCAAGACATGCTCACAAGGTCGTGGGTGAGGTGCCACGGTGCCGTGTCCACCATGGTCAGCCTGCATATGTCACAGGATTTTAGGAACTCTGATTCTGTGAACATTTTTGACTGTTCACTGTGTTCCTAAGGGCTGTGCTAAGGGGACATCTCATTTGTGGTATTATGCTATGTATCTGGGTGCCTTCCCAAAGTGGGCTGGGGGTGGGTACCTGACCGTGGAACTGAGCCGAAGCAAAGCCTGCTGGGGCCTTGCCACAGAGACTGCCAGGAGGGAGCAAGAGCAGCAAGAACACTGGAGTGGGCCACTGTCCCCAGCACAGAGACAGCTCTGCACACCAGTTCCTGGACAGCTGTTTGGAAACCAGAATCTTCACCTGTGGGTTTTGATTAAGACGCATTCCCCTCCATCCTGAGGATCCAAATTGTAGATGTAAAGCTGTCCATCGGAGGAGGCCACGAGCAGCCGCGGCAGTTTCTGGATCCTAAGACACAAGTGACAGATTGCTCCAGATGTGTCCGCTGGCAAAGTCCCGCTCCCTGCCTCCTGTCTCCAGGACTTCTGCCTTTGAAAGACCCTTAGCCCAGTGGTCCAGAGTTGACGTCTGGCCATACTTTTACATTCTCACCGGATCATCTATCTACCTTCAGGATGATTTCTGGGCTTTGTATGGGATGGAACAAAAGTAGTAGATGTAGCCAATAGCACCTGTGGAAGGCTACAGCCAGCTTAGTGGTGTCCCCAGACGGAATGTGGTCCCTGTATTATATGTGTCTCTGACTTCACCAGTGATGGAAGTGGAACAGAATACAGAATGCAGCCGGCTCACTGTCTAGGTTTAGAAACGTGTGTGTCTTACATGGATGCAGGTGAGCATGCACGCAGAGGCCAGAGGGCGGCCTGAATTGTAGTTGCTCAGATCCTGCCCCCTTTTCTTGAGGCAGTTTCTTACTGGCCTGGAACTCACTGATTAGGCCAGAGAGCTCCAGGGACCACCTGCCTCCCCTGTCCTGTGATGAGACAACATATGACAAGCACATGCTTTCATGTTCAGCTTTTTTACATGGGTCTAGGGCTTCAACGCCAGTCTTTTGCTTCCGTGGCAAGCATTTTACTGACTGGGTTATCTCCCTAGCCCCTAAAATTATTCTTTTTATTGTCTCCTGAAGTAGAAGTTTGATGCTTATTCTGGGCTGGCGTTCTATTTGCAAAGCCCCTGACTAGGCCTCCTGAGTGCTGGGATTATGGATGAGTACCACCATGCCCAGCTCATGGGTTTTGTTTGTTTTGATTTTTTAACAAATGCCCCCACGCTTATTAAATTAAGACCCCTGTCAGCCCCATAGGCTATCAAGTTGGAACGCCATTATTTTATCTTACAAGACCAGAGCTTGTTTATACGGCATCGTCATTGGGGCTGAGATTTGCTATTCACATGCCAACCCCCAGCTGCCCCCTGAGAATCCACATTAAAGCCAGCCAACAGATTTCCCTTGCCATTCCTTGGGGCTGTTCTGCTTTTCTTAATTTCTAGCTACGTGCATATGTGTATGCCCGCTTGTCGGCATGTGTACCACATACATGCAGTGCATACAGCAGCCAGAAGAGGGCGTAAGACACACACACACACACACACACACACACACACACACACACACACACACCTGGATTTATAGGCAGTTGTGAGCCATCAGATGTGTGTGTGCTGAAGCCCAGTTCTCTGCAAGAGCAGAAAGGGCTTATAGCCACTGAGCCATCTTCCCAGCCCTGTTTTTTTTCCCCATACATTTAGGGACTCCACATTCTGGAAAAACACATCTCTGAGTTGGTGGCACTGTACATACGTGGACAGGGTACAGATGTTCTTCTGCCCAGAGAAGTTCAGGCGTCCCGTGGCGAAAGCCCTGTCCTGGTTCATCATGTCTGACACCTGGGCGGGGAGGTAGTTTGTAGCTGCCATGAACATCTTTCCCATGTAGCCACTCCAGGTGGAAGGCTCTTCTGAGCGGCTAGAGGAGGCAATGCAGAGGCAAGGGTGGGTCTGGGCTGTGGGCACAGGCACCGAGCCAGGGATTGCTGTGGTCCAGCATTTACCTCAGCAGGCAGAGGCTGTGCCTGAGCACAATGTTCTGGCCACCGAGACACATTATCCCAGCAATAACTAAAGGGCACCGGGGCCTGCGTGTCCTTCAGAAGAACCACTGTAATCCCGTTAAGAGGTTCCCTGTGCTACCGTGTTCTTACATTAAGACTATTTCTGATGATTAGTCTGATTTCTGGGTTTCCAAAAGAGGGCAAGGGTAGAGATTCAGATGGAATACATATATGGACCTTGTAAAATGAGCTCAGAAGCCTGAATGGGGGTTCAGGGAAGAACAGACAGATCTCTGTGAAGGCTTCCTGAGCCAGACTGAGTAGGAAGCAAGCCTCCAGGAAAGATGCTGGGGTGGTGTCTCATGATGGCTCTGGGACCGTGTGGCACCCAGCACTGAAAATGCCCAGGTGCACCGTGGGAATCTGGGAAGCACTCTGCACTCACTGAACTTCATCCCAGGCCTCCAAGGAAGTCCATGAATGAGCAGCACTGCTGTCTTGGTGTCCCACACCACGGCTGGCACACTGGGGACAGGTGCCACCAGGTGTGTTTTGGGAGTACCTGCTATGAGGCCACTTGTTGGCGGGGCCTGATCCTGGTGTTTGGCCTATTTCACATTGTTACCAACTGGCCACAAGGTCTTCAGCCTAACTTCATGGGCCTTGTGTTCTTGACTGGAAGGGACACTTTTAGATATACCTGTACTGAGGGCTCTAGGGCCTTGTATTCTGATTTAGAATCTATCAAGAGGAACAACATCAAGACTTTACATTTAAGGCTGGGACACAGCGCAGATGTATAAAAAGCAAAGCAGCCTGAGTGGCTATGCACACGGTCCAGACAGGAGCCACAGAGGACCAGAGGTGAGGTGGTGAGGGTCTTTAGCATCCTGTTTTCTGTTTCCTCACTGGAAGGCAGGAATCAACTGAACCCTTGGCAGGTGTCCTCGGGGGAACTAAAGCAGACAGCCAAGCGGATGAGACTCATGCGGTCTCTTAGGCAGTGGGTTTTGGGGTTGTGGGGTGGCAGCTGCTGGACTCTGCAGGTAGGAGGGAGCTGAGATTTATTGTCGAGGGGAAGAAAGAAAGAAAGGAGTCTGAGAAGGAGGAGCCATGTTCAAATGAGCACTTCCAGAAGACTGATCCGGCAAGAAGATACAGATGCGCAGCTGCTGTAGCAGTTCCCTCTGCACTGAAACATTCTCCTCAGGAGGGAAGGGGGTCACGAGCCTCGAGTGTGTGTGTGTGTGTGTGTGTGTGTGTGTGTGTGTGTGTGTGTGTGTGTGTATAAACCCTCAGCTAAGAGGAAGGCAGAAACCTGCAAGATGTTTGAAGGCCTTACAGAAGCACTAAACAGGTGGTGGGGGAAGAGACTCTGAGCAGCCCAGTTGCCCCAAGGAGATCTCTCTGGGGATACTGCTTGTGGGAATCATCACCCCTGCATGGTGGCCTTTTCCTCCTGTGGCTGCATTTGAGTCATCTCCGCTCCTGTAAGGGATCCCTCACCCGCACTCCTGAGCATCCCCAGGAAAATCTCACTGGTTCATGAAGTCGGGTTTCAGTGCAGTTGTTACATCGGTTGTCATGGTTTCCCTTTCTGAAGGTGAGTAGATGTCTGTGTGTGTGTATGTGTGTGTGTGCGCGTGTGCACACCATCTCTCACCACAAATGGTTAAAGAGAGAGCTGGGAAGAGAGGCTATATAGAAACATAATGAAGTTAAAGCTATGGAGAAGGCAGCGGCCAGTGGGGCAGGACTAAGATACAAACGGAAGCCATACTTCCTGAGACATATCGACACTTCACAGACAAGCTGAGAACTCGAGAATCTGCCCCTGGCCACTGCTGGCCACTCACACACAGCAGAGCTGGGAGATGGCGCTGAGTTCCCTATCTTAAACACTGATGACTGGGTGGGAGGTGGGGGAGGGGGCGGGACTTGGGAGCACTCCCTTGGCTGCTGCACTGATGGGGGATGGACTTGGGAGCACCTCTGGTGTGGTGCTGGCAAAAGTGTTGTAGCAGATGGGCAGGCCTCTAGGGCCCAGGCTGAGAGCACAGGCAGAAGCTCACAAGCCACTGAAGACTTGGAGACCGTTAAGCAGACTAGAACACAGACAAAACATGAGGAAAATGTGCAGAGTAAGCATCTCAGGTTTAAGTTTAAACACGTGTCCTTTCTGGGCAGTGTTCTGAAGATGGAGGTGCCTTTTTTTATTTTTTATTTTTTTGGTTTTTCGAGAGAGGGTTTCTCTGTAGCTTTGGAGCCTGTCCTGGAGCTAGCTCTTGTAGACCAGGCTGGTCTTGAACTCACAGAGATCCGCCTGCCTCTGCCTCCCGAGTGCTGGGATTAAAGGCGTGCGCCACCACTGCCCGGCTTGGAGGTGCCTTTAGGAGGTGAGGACAGGCCTATGGGAAGTAGGTCCCAAGGGGGTGGATCTCTGAAGGTCATATCTGTCCCTGGTCTGCAAAGGTGAGACAAACCATGACCACGTGCTCCAGCCATCCTAAACCCTGCCATGCCTTCCCCACCACAGCAGGCTGGAATCCTCTGAAATGGTGAGTCCAAACAAGCCTTTCCTCTCATGGTACTTTCTGGAAGGTATGGCGGTCACAGAGATGAGACGGGAACGAATACAAAGAATGCCAGCATCCCACAGAGGGAACATCTTGCCAAGCGCTGCCCGCTGGTGACAACAAGGACACTAAATATGTTCTCCTCTCTTTCATTCCACTGGTTAACACGGCTACACCAGCACGCCGCTGTTGGGGGTGCCACGAGATACTTTAGAGCAACAAACTTCCTGAATCCCCACATCAAGCGTAAGGTACAAACACAATGATTACGCTTGTTTTACGGGTGAGGAGAGATTCAGAGGGACTGAACAAGCTGCCCAGAGTATCACAGCTCCAAAGGGGGCCGAACTGAGTTGTAAACTCAGGACTGTAGACACACCAGATGTTTTGCTTTTGTGCAGGACATCCCAAAATGTGCCGCAAGCACACACTCTACATTGACAACAGCACAGCAGTAAAGCCAAGTTTACCAAGTGGAGTTCCCACGCCTACAGGATAACGGGGACCTGTCCCTTCAGCCTGGTGGCGCACTTGCCTGTCAGTCAGGTGTTCCAGCTTGAAGATGTGCACGGTCTCCGTGTTGCTGGAGGCACACAGGAATTGCGAGTCCATACTGAACACCAGAGAGCTGATTGTCACATACCTAGAGATGGCAACACAGGCCAATAAGCCGCCTCCCAGTTCTAAGAACAGCTACACGAGGAAATGAAAACGTGTCCTGAGGAGGTTGAAAACCCCTCCAACATTAGTCTATTTGTATTTTAAAAGCAATGTGGGAGAGATTCAGGGAGAGCCGCAGTCTAAGGAACAAACACACACACACACACACACACACACACACACACACACACACACAGGGCCTGGCCTTTTCTCGCAGCCAGTGGAGGGAGACCTGCTTTCTTAGTACGTGACATCTTCCAGCTGCTCTCCATAGATCCCGCTACAAAACCCACAGCCAAAAAGGTCCCAGTCACTGACTTCTGAAGTGGCCCTTCATTTCCCACTTGTAGAAGGAAGCATAGTGTTTCTGGATTGTGATTCGCTGGCTCTCTGCTTTCCCCCATGCTGGCCTCCCTCTCATGGGTATCAAAAGACCCTGCAGTAAGTCTGCCTGCTTTGACTTCTGTTTTTAGAAAGCCCCTGTGTAGCCCTGAGCCAATTATTCGGAAAGCACCTGAATCTCTAGGCGAGGAGGGACAGAGCCTGCCTCCACCCTCTCCCTCGATGGCTGCCAGGAAGGGCTTTAGAAGAGGACAGACACTGAGCACAGACCTTTTCATTCCTCGACGAAACTCATAGAGTTTTTGCCCATCAGGTACAGAGAACACGCGGATGACGGTCCCCTGGAAGAGAAAGCGGGGGACTTTTCCCAACCACAAATGCTTCACACAGGGATGTCCCTTCTCAGGGCAGTTGGCTTTACTGGTTTTGAACACCTGTCTCTAAGCAGCAAGCATTGGGCACAGGGACAGTTTTATCTGAATATGTGCCACCTAAGTGTCTTTCCCTTCCTGTCCTTAAGTCTCTTTCAGTGTCTGCATGTGTGTGCGTACATGCGTGTGTGTGGTCACAAAATGTTCAGATTTTCTAGACTATTCTATCTCCGCTTATTAAAAATACATCTAGCCGGGCGGTGGTGGCGTACGCCTTTAATCCCATCACTTGGGAGGCAGAGGCAGGCGGATCTCTGTGAGTTCGAGGCCAGCCTGGTCTACAAGAGCTAGTTCCAGGACAGGCTCTAAAAAAGCTGCAGAGAAACCCTGTCTCGAAAAAAAAAAAAAAAAATACATCTGCTTTGCATGGCACGTGAAATATAACTTTATCACTTTCTTTATGTATTCTGGTCAACAGGGTTCAATCTCTCTCCCCATCTATGGACAACAGGCACATGTAACATCTATCCTTATCTGGGGACAACAGGCACATGCATTTCTTAATAAGGCCATAAGTTTTTGTGCACAACGTCTTGTATCTTGCGTAATGTCACCGTTTGATAGGACCATAGCAGGTGGGCCCAGACGGCAGGCCTAGAGACCAGCCTATCTTCACGCCCCATCACGGGTCTAGCAGCACTTGGGGCACCTCGGCAAGCGTCCTGCAAACCCCCAGATGGGGGGAAGCCAACGAACACTTACTTTCTCAGACGCACTTGCCAGCTTGGAGCCTGCGGAGTTGAAGGTGATGGCGGCCAGCGTTCCCTCGTGAGCAGCGATGGTGCACACTGTTTTCTGTGTAGGGAGAATGGAGATGGATGTTGCTGATGGGGGAAGAGGAATTTCCTCCCCGCCCCTTGCTCTCTGCCTTGCCTCCCTGCTCTCCACTGGGCCACTTGCATATAAGCTAAAAGCCCTTTCTATGGAGTTCTGCTATATTATACTCTCCTCTGGCTCCTCTCCTTGTTGTGGTGAACCAATGGGCTTAATTAGGGCTACTTACAGGGCAACTTAGCAGTGGCTATACTACGAAAATAATGTCTACCCCCACCCTAGCAGATTAATAGCCTATGTGGGGCTGGCTCTCATGAACCTCCCCTTCCATAACAGGATGCTGACAGGCTCAATCTAGTGCAAGTGGCAGGGTGGCTGAGAGCCTGAGGGTGTGACAGCCACATGCCCAGGAGACAGCATTCTATAGAGCAAGCCACCCCATCTTCTGTGACATTCCCTGGGGTCTCTGTGTTTGGGGGGGAATAGGGAGGTGGAGGGGTGTCTCATGTCTGTTCCTTTCCCTGCCTTTGGGAAGCAGATGACCAGCTGTGTGCCTGATACAGAGCCCGGCTGTTAGGGCTCTTTGTGCTTGCTTCTTCAGGGGTTTCCCAGAGTGCCCCTGCCCTGCTCTATGATGCTCTACGAAGCTGCAGGGAGCAGAGGGCAGGGGATACAGCCTGTGCGCTATCTCGTTGATTCCACTTGGGGCAGGTGTTCTGCCTTGTTCTGGCGCCTGCCTCTCAGCGGTGTTGACCAACACCGACTTTGAGCTTCAGCATAAACATCATTTGTTTTCCTTTGCCCAACTGCTGTGGCCAGAGAAACTCCCCTACACAGCTTACCCCACTGCAACAGGAACTCCTTATCTAAATCTATTCACCAGGGGGCCAGGGCAGGCAGGCTGGTGCACCAGGGACCGCAGTGAACTTACCAGGGAGTTTCCATCATAGAGAACAATCTCGCCTGTAGTCTGGCTTCCAGGATAGGCCAGGTAGGAGTTGGAATGGTTGATAGAGAGGGCACAGAGACCTGGCAAAGAACAGAGGATGAAAAGAGCTCGGCTAGAAAGGGCACCTGAAAACCGCGTGTCTGGGGCGCCACCTGCTGGCGAGGGGAGGAACACCTTTGAGTATTTCTGTAGATTATTCTAATCCTGGGTTTCTTAAATTGTATGTTGTCACCCACACAGGGAGTCAGTAACTGAATGGGGGGGCCACAAAAGTTGGCAACAGTAAAAAGTTTCTGAAGGCACAACAGGCAAAGAATAAATTAGAATTGAAGCGCATTAGGAATCTAAGGTGGCTCTGCAGCATTGGCCAGGGTTGCATCTCATTATCGCCACTGCAGCCTTGCCTCTCAACACACAGCACGCACACACTTTCCCGTGCATGCTATCACAGCACACAGAACACACACACACACACACACCCCATACATGCTACCACAGCACACAGCACACACACACATCCTGTGCATGCTATCAGAACACACAGTGCCAACACACACTTTCCCGTGCACTCTATCACAGCACACAGCACCAACACACATGGCCTCTGAGCACCTGGGCCCAGTATCGTATGCCATGAACTGCTGGGTTTTCACTGTACAAACTGTCCCGCTCTTACAGAAGAGCACCAGTTAACAGGAAACAGAAACGTTTAACATTTCCCGACACTCCTCGTGATGTTAGCACCAAATTGGCAATACCCTGATATTGTCTTGTGTTAGAACTGTTGATTTTAGAGATAGCTGGCTGGGCTGCTGATTTGAATTTCTTTTAAAAATGGTTAAATGAAGTTTTGCTTGGGATTCAGACAAAACTTATGAAGTGGTCCTAAGATACTTCTGCCAGTTTGTATTACGCATTTATATGAAATAGTACTTTGGGCACTAACAATTACAAAATAAGATTATTGGTGAATTCTGAAGAACATTTAAGATGATCTATCTCTTGCGTATCTATCACATGTCCAGCTGAGATTTAATTACTCATGTAAAAAGAAACAAGTCTGTTTGTAGCATCAGTGCGAACATTTTATTGTTTTCTTTCTTTTTTTTTTTTTTAAAGTATTCTGGCCTGCATGCATGCCTGCAGGCCAGAAGAGGGCATCAGATCTCATTATAGATGGTTGGAAACCACCATGTGGTTGCTGGGAATTGAACTCAGGACCTTTAGAAGAACTGGCAGTGCTCTTAACCACTGAGCCGTCTCTCCAGCCCCATTTTATTGTTTTCAATAAACATTAAGATTATACCCCCAAAATTATTTTAAAGCAAATTTATGATACATTATTAGCAAATGTTTGATATATGTTCATATTTTATGTGCCTGTATGCTTGGGGTCATGTAAAAATTTCTTGGGCCAGCTGGGCTGTGGTGCATATTCCTTTAATCCCAGCATTCCAGAGGCAGAGGCAGAGGCAGGTTGATCTCTATGAGTTCGAGGCCAGCCTGCTCTACAGAGTAAGTTCCCTGACAGCCACCGTTACCCACAGAAACTCTGTCTCGAAAGACCAAAACAAAACAAAACAAAACAAAAAAATCCCAAAACTTCTTGGGCCAAAAATGGGTTGCTAGTGTGAAAAATTCAAGAAGCCCAGTTCTGATCCAAGGATCTGAGTCAAGGAAGTCTGCAGACTTCCCAGCTTAACCTGGCGATGACCCTCCATTGCTAGGCAACCAGAACTCATACCCTTCACATTTTCACCCCCAAGACAGCTACCTCTCTTCCGATCCCATTACCCTCTAGGACTCTGTGTGCTCACAACTAAACAGGACTTCCCAGTGGGAGGGGTCAATGTGCTTTAGCCTCTTCTAAGAGTGATTAATTACAGTTAGCAAGGAATTCAAGATAAACGACAGGAAAGGCAAATGACCTCGTTTCTCGGCGTGCTGTCTGCTCTGATATGGGAGAGCAGAGCCTCCTAGGGACAGAGGGTCACTGGGGATCTGCATCTTGGTTGAGGCAGTGAGCTTTTCTTTTCTTTTCTTTTGGTTTTTTGAGACAGGCTTTCGCTGTAGCTTTGGAGCCTGTCTTGGAACTCACTTTTGTAGACCAGGCTGGCCTCGAACTCACAGAGATCTCTGTGAATTTGAGGTCAGCAAAGAAAGAAGACTCCACAGATAAGGCTGCACTTTCAGGTTCTAAAGGCAGGCACGTGTGGTCAGGCCCTTGGGCACAAAAGCCCCCTCCTCCCCGTGACCCACGGGCACGCATGCGTGGTTGGATCCACGTAGGACTCAGCTAAACCCTTGCGCGCATGCGTGGGTCACCTACGGGTAGTCATGCCAACCACCTGTGCGCACGTGTGGGGCAGCCTTTAAAAGCTGGAGGCGCCATCTTTTGCCCTCTCTGCACCTTGATCTCCAGGCTTGTGCATATTCCCCTCTAGACTCCTAAGCGGGTTTGTTGGTGTTCCGAGTCTCCTTCTAACTCGCGCCCAGGTAATTTCACCCAACCTATCCTGTATAGGAGAAGATGAAAGAGGGGGAGAGGAGGAAAAAAATCAGATGACTTCCAATTAGGCCCTTCTTCCTGCTCTGGCTGTTCTCCCTGAGTGTGCAGCCAAGCTTCTGCTCTTATCTGTCCCTACACAGAACTCCAGGAGGAGGCTGGCTGGGCACCCTCAACTGCAGGTGCTGGCCCAGGTATGAACCCCTACCTGGACAAGGTCACTCGGAGCCCTAGGCATCGTAAGAAGCCACGCACACCTTCCTGACTCTGCTCTGTGGACCCCAATTCCTCATCTGAGCTCTCTGTAATCCAAACGTCATTTCAAAGGCAGCTGGGAAAACGGGGTGCCCTGGTGCCGTGAAATGGAAGAGGGAGACTGCATGGGCTTGAGTGGGTGCCGGTGGGGACAGCAGTGGGAGAGAGGTTGAGATCCACAGTGTAGAAGAACTGGAGGACCAAACCAAAGATTTTACAAATAAGGGGATATCTAGGAGGGCTTCTGAGCATATGGCCTTGTGGAAAAATGAAAAAAAAAAGTCTTAAAACCATAATGAGGCTGGGCAGAATGCTTGCTTTATAAGCATGAGGACCTAGATTCAGAGCCCAAGATACATGTAAGACAAATCTATGCAAAAGAAAATCCACAGAAACAAAGCTCTGACATAGCTGCGTGTATTTGTAAGCCCAGCTCTGGGGAGTGCTGGAGACTGGAGGATCACTGGGACTTGCCGGCCTCTAGCATATCTCCAGTTTCAGTGAAAGAGCCTATTGCTGGGGGATACTATTTTCAGGTGTATGACTTTTATTTTTTGCTTTTTTCTTTTCTTTTTTTTTTTTTGTTTTTTTGAGACAGGGTTTCTCTGTAGCTTTGGAGCCTGTCTTGGAGCTAGTTCTTGTAGATCAGGCCTCGAACTCAGAGATCCGCCTGTCTCTGCCTCCCGAGTGCTGGGATTAAAGGTGTGCGCCACCACCGCCCGGCTCGTGTGAGTTTTGTTTAAGCTGCATTTGTCTATTTAACTCTGTGAAGCTGTGTAACGGAGCCTGTCTAAAACACCTGGTGGTCCTAATCAACAGATGGACGGCTAATAGTGAGGCAGGAGCAAGGATAGGTGGGGCTTGCAGACGGAGGAGGAGGAAGGAAACAAGGAGAAGCTGGAGTTTGAGCCAGCCTGGTCTACAGAGCGAGTTCCAGGACGGGTTCCATAGCTACTGAGAAACCCTGTCTCAGAAAAAAAAAAAAAGCGGGGGTGGGGGGAGGAAAGAAAACAAGGAGAGGAGGACGTCAGGGGCCAACCACCCAGCTACACAGTTAGCCACGGAGAAAGAAGTACGCGGAAACAAAGATAAAAGCCTAGAGGCAAAAGGTAGTTGGGATAATATAAGGAAAGGGAAAGCTGACAAGAAATTAGCCAAGCTAAGGCCAGGCATTTATAACTAAGAATAAGCCTCCGTGTGTGATTTATTTCTCTCCCTCTTCCCCCCCCCCACACACACACGCTGAGCAGGCACTTCATCATTACTAGGATAGCTATGATTTAAAAAGGCAGCTAGGGACTGGAGCGATGGCTTGGCAGTTAAGGGCACTGGCTGCTCTTCTAGAGGACCCAAGTTTGATTCCCAGCACCCACATGGCAGTTCGCATTGCTTCTAACTCTAGGTCCAGGGGAATCCGGTGCTGCCTTCTGGCCTCCACTAGCACCAGGCACACGTGGTGCACATACAAGCAAAACACCCATATACATAAAACAACGTTTATAGGAAGCTAATAAATATTAATGAACCAATGGAAAAATTGGAAGGATGTACACAGCGATGTGAACTCGGGCAGTTGGAGAGCAGGCCGGGAGTTCCTCAGAAGTTAAACACAGTTACCACACAACTGGGAAATTCTACTCTCATGTATACAGCAGGAAGAAATAAAGCAATGTCCATATGAAGGGTTATATTAACAATATTCATTAGCATAAAAAACTGGAAATACAGAGGAAGGGGGAAATAGGGGTAGCTTAGTAAAAACTAGGGATGTATAGAAACCCACAGTTGTAAACTAATTTAAAACATTTTTTAAAAGGAGTTTGAACACAGCTACCCTGCAGGGTGGAGGATATGCCCCCCTAGAAGACGTGGGTTGTTAAATGAAAATCCCAATGTCAGGCATGGGGACCCTCCCCATGAGTAATTGATCAGGGAGGCTTCGAGGCCTTCCTCCCCAACAACAGACTCTCGATTGCCTACCATAACTAGATGGTAAGAGCCTATTACTGATGACTCAACACACGTTGATTACAGAATACAGAGAAATCAAGTAGGAAGTGGCCTGGAAACTTCCTTCTAGCTTATACTGCCAGAAGGTACTACGCAGGTCTCTGCAGGAGGAAAGCCATCAGTAGCATTACCCAGTAGGAAACCCTGCATGTTATAATACCAACCTTCCAGACAAGATGTGCCCATCAATGCAGCGGTGGTACAAAGGCTACGGGTAGGCAGTAGCTTTGAATTGAATTTGAGGACTACTCTACAAGAAAAAAATTTATGTAAACCTGGTCAAAAACTCATAGCTCAGGAGGTCACAGGCCCTAGAGGGACTGTTCTACTGTGGTTTTGCTGAATGGAGGTGTTGTCAAACTGTTTTAAAATATTTATGTTTATTTAATTAGTTCTGCCTTCAACCTCGGCCATAAAAGCATCTCTCTAAAGTTATCATCAGACAAGGTGGACTCAGAACTGGTCAAAATGCTGAGCATAAGCAACTATGGAGTACTCGGCCCGAACTGGGGCATCTGTAAGAACGTCCTCTATTCTAAGGCTCAGAGAACATCACAGACGAAAGGGAAGAAAGAACGTACGAGCCAGAGGACGGGGGAAGCGCTGTGGAATGCTCTCTGCTGGACAGGACCATTGCACTCATGAGCTCAACATAGCTGGGGTGACCTGCACAAGACCCACACAAGATCAAGCCAACAGCATCAGTCAACATTCCCATAGCAGCACTAATGGACTCAGTAGGTTACAAAAATGGTAGTGTGTGTGTGTGTGTGTGTGTGTGTGTGTAAGGACATGAAGCAAGGAGTGGGAGATGAAACTGTCAAATAATAATAATAATAATAATAACTATTTTTTAAAAGGTGGAAACAACCCATGTGGATGGATAGATGGGTTATGCCATGTCCTTAGAACAGGACATTATTTGACATGAGAAGGAATGATGTATGATACACGCTGCAGTACAGAGGAGCCTTGAGAGCAGTAAGTGGCAGAAGCCGGTCACAGAAGACCACGTGAATGTTAAATGTACAGTGACAGAAAGTAGATCAGGGGTTACCCAGACCTAGGGGAATGGGAGGGAACAGCTAAGAGGCATAGGATGCCTCGGGCGGAAGGGTGATGAGAATGTTCTAAAATTAAATGTAGGGCTGGTTTGATGGCTGTGGAGGCCTCAAAATGTGAGCCATTTCCACCTTGACCAAAGGTCAGAGAGTTGGAATTTACTAGTTCCTCCAAGGTTTTTGTGCTTCTACCTCGAAGGTTCCACCTAGCTGTTGATTTAAGAGTTCTGCTCTCTCAAGGTTCGGTCAACAGCCCTTGTATTCTAGGAATAGACCAGGAGATCTGTTCCTACCTCAAACAAAAGTCTAAGGAGCCAACTAAGTTCCAGTTCCTTTATGGAGATAACTTTGGATTCCACCCAGGGAGTGGCTTGCCAACAGGACGTTCTGGTCTAGGGTGTGAGCGTAACTTGGTGACTTCTTTTGTTCTAGCAACAGAACATTTAACTATGAATGTTCATTTCCTTGTATCATGTTAATGCAGTCTTTGTTCTTATTTCTATGTTTTGGGGTCAGGGGTATTTTAAGCAGTTGGGCGAATTTTCAGTACTCACAGAAATTCCCTCCCAATACTATCCTATATGTTTCTCCGTTTTATTATTTTCATTCACATCTTCATATTCTTTACTATATTTCTAATCTGCATGCCTTTACCCTAGCGAGAGGTATTTTTATTGAGGCTGGTCCCCGACAGATGGCCCCATGGGTAAAGGTGTTTGCTGCCAAGGCTGACAAGCTGAGTTTGATCCCTGGACCCACATGGCAGCAGAAGAAAAGTGACGTATAAAAGTCGTCCTCTGGCCGGGCGGTGGTGGCGCACGCCTTTAATCCCAGCACTCGGGAGGCAGAGGCAGGCGGATCTCTGTGAGTTCGAGCCCAGCCTGATCTACAAGAGCTGAAGATACAGATCCCCAACAGACACCTTCCTTGTACCACTTGGCTCTTTTAGGTTGTTTCCCACCATGGGGTTCTCTAAAAAAGTCAGGGCTTCATTTACCTTATTCCCGCCTCCTTTAAACCTAGGGAGCGCATTCTTGTGGCTGAGCGAGTCAGGAGGCCCGAAGCGGAAACCTTGGGCAAAGGCTGGCAGTTGTCTTTTGGAATTTTAGGTCAAGATATAAATATCCCAGGGAGGGGCCGAAAGGCTTGAACAGTTTAAGCTGACTTTGAACGTTCTGTCACACCCCGTGCAGAATTAGACAACACAGATTATAACAAGAGAGGGACAAAGGTGATGGCTAGGACAGGTGTCCTGTCACAGGTAGCCCTTACTACACAGCCTTGTTCCTGGGCCTGAAGCTCCGTCACCTCACGTGACTTCAGAGGCCCCAGCCACGCCTCACTGAAGTTCCTTCCATTTTCCCCACCTGAGTCTCGGAGCTCCATCCCGCGGCACGGCTGTGTTTCCTGACCTGCTTCAGGCTTAGCCATGCCTATGCCACAGTCTTTTCTGTCACTAGTGCCACACCAAGTCGTTCTGTAGGAGCAAAGTGAACTTTTTCTTTGATATCATTTTCTAGTATGAAAGTGCAGGGTGGCAAAGGAAAAAAAAAGGCAGCAGAAAGGTGGGGTTTTCTCCTATCAGCATTTAAGCTATTTTTCTATGCAGGCATGGGGTTGTGAAGTTTTAACATCTATTTATTAGGTGCGGGGGAGACACAAATGTGCCATGCTATGCATGTGGGAGTCAGAAGACAACATGGGGGAAATCAGTTCTCTCTATTATGTGGGATCCCAAGGATCCAGCTCATATAATCAGGCTTAGCACAAGCGACTTTACCTGCTGAGCCACCTCACTGGCCCAGGCATGGGGTTTTAATGTGGCTTCTGGCCTTGTTTTATAACTGATGCACATTTTCGTAAACAGCTGCTATTTCAGTGAGACTTTTGGCCTGTAATTCTCCCCCATCTGGAAAGATGGGCCTTGTTAGTAACTCAAGAACCAAACAGCACTGAGAGGCTGGAATTGTAAGAGGGTCCCTTGGTCCTCCTCCTTCTGAGTTTAGTATCTACTACATCGCAAGTCCAACTTTAGGCAGTTCAGTGAAACTGGTTTATAAAACACGGCTGGTTAATGCCTTAGAGGACACTTTCCAGGGCTAGAGGATACAGCTCAAAGGTGCTAGTGTGTGTGGAGTGTGCACAGCTCTGGGTTCCAGCTTCAGCACCATTTCTCAAGATGCTTTCCAATTTCCAGCAGAAGTGAAGAAATAAATGCTCTGAGCATGGTGTGGTAGTGCACACCTGTCAGCCCAGCACCTGGGAGGCTGAGGCAGGAGAATTGCAAGTTTGAAGCTAGCCTGGGTGAACAAGACTGTATCTCAAAAGAACCAGATGGAAAGAAGAAAAAAAGGAGAACTGACCCAGGTACAACAAACACCCAGGTGGTGGGGATTGTTTACACTCCCACTATTGCCGTCTGCAGAAAGGCACTGACGTATTATCCTGTCTGTCAGAGGTGGTCAGTCTGGGACCTTCCACCCCATCCAGCTGTGCTATGACTGGCAGGGCTTTCATGGGGATTTCCATCCCTCACTGCTCAAGGCAGACTGCTGGCTGTTGGGACATTAACTCTCAGCTCGGGCTAGTCCAACTCTTCAAAGGAATCAGCCTGCAATCGTTGGCACAGAGAGGAGGAAGGACACGTATAGTCACCTTAGACGCTGAGCACCAAACAAGGGAACACCCTAGAGCCAACTGACCCCTAGCCACTAGATGGAAACATTCAGAACTTGGTGGTAAAGTCAGTTTACAAGGCGCTCCGTTTTTCTTGTGTTCCCAGATTTCTACAGCCAGGAGGCAGTGTTTCCACAGAAAACAAAGAGCGCACACAAGGAGGCTCTGGGCATCTCAGAAGCCATGCTCTCCACAGTACAGTGTCCCCTGAACCTTGTGAGAGAAAGGGATGTGCCTGCTGCCCTCTGGGATGAAGGGGGGGACTAGAGAGTCAGGCTGGCTGTTCACACAAACACAGATGGACCTTGGCTTATTTACACACATGATGTCAGTCTCCCTCCATGCTACGCAGCTCCGCAAGTCAGAAACCATCACCCCAGCTCACTGCCATGAAAAAGCAGTTGAGAGGAAGCAGCAGTGGGAACTGGGAATTTGGGATTTGAGACTAGCTGAGGCTATTCCTCTAAGAGGGCATTAGGCATCTAAATGGATGTGCTGTGATTAAGTTGTCTGTCTTTTAGATGGATCAATCAACATATCCCAGAATCCTGTTGTAATGTTTATCTGAAGCCAAGAATTTTTTTTAACAGGGAGCAAGGAGCAGGGTCCTATCCTGGAACTCACTATATGTCTCAGACTGGCCTCCTGGAAGCTGGGAATTATGGGTGTGCATAACCACTCCTTGCTCCAACTTTCTGAGAAAAAAGGGTTTTGTTTTGACAGGGGTGGGGATGCACACCTCTAACCCCAGCATTCTGGAGACAGAGGCTGGATGACTGAGGGTTTGAGGCTAGCCTGGGCTAAACTGTAAGACCCTGTCTCAACAAGCAGACCAAACAACACTTATTCCCTTTTATCAAGGGCACAAATAGCCTCTTGCTTTTAATTTATTTTTCTCCTGGCTTTCACCTCACTGCAAAAATTACACAACCAATGAGTTTTCTTGGCTGCAGAGAAACAAATATGGTCATCTATTGTGAACCAACATTCCAGCCAAGGACAGACCATATACAACAGTGTTCATACAGCCCAAGTTTACTGTGTTATTATTCCATCTAGGTCTGCTCAAGGATACCAGAGGTTTGCCCATGATGAAGTCACCTAATGACACAGCTCTCGGAACTCATCCGGTCATTACGGACATAGGACCGCATGCTGGGAAACAGAGTGAGAAGGGAGATGTTGCCTTTTCCCTATGATGGGGCACACCTCCGCACTGAAGCTGCTCTGACATGCAGCCCGAAAGGCCAAGGGAAAGGTGAGTGTGAGGCAGGCAATAGGCGAACTGTAGCCCAAATGCACTTTCTTCAGAGAAGTGACAGCTAAGGTAGTTTTCTGCATGTTGAGCATCTCTTTCCGAATCCAGCAAGGTAGAGCTCAGGCCCTCTCCTCTGGGGGCTCTGCTCAGATTCCGGCATTTCTTATGCCCATCGTGAAAGTACACCTTCTCACACTGTCCACAGCCCACAGTTAGGGCATTTCACCCCTGCTTTGTCCAGACATGGGGAGGATCTAGCAGCAAGGCCTATGCTGGTCACCTTCATGAGCCTTACCTGGTTTAGTGCCCAGCCTAGGCTGTGAGATGAATCTCATTATCCTTATTACAACAAGGAACCCCACGCTCAAAAAATCCCTCCCACTTATATAATAAACTCTACACAAAGTCATGGGATTGGGAAACTTACAGTAAAATGAAGAAGTCATTTAGTGACACTAAGTTAGAACATAGCTTCTTGAAAACTAAATATTAGTTTTCATTAAAATACTTTTAACTTTAAAATTTAATAGTATAAATGTTTTTTTCTTCATGTATGATGTGCACCATATATATGTGTCTGTCACCCATGTTGAGAAATGTATTTTTAAAATTCATGTAATAAAATACCTTCTTTGAAGTTCAGATGGTCTGGCTAACTAACCATGCTGACAAACCAAGTCAAAACTTGCTTCTAATTATCACACCTACTCTGCAAAGAACAATCACAAAAATGCATTAGGGATAAACACCTTTCAACATCGGATGCATGAAATCTCCCACGCGTCTGACATGCCCCGGCCCATTTGCTTATATGTCGCCCAGAAGAAGGATGCTTCTCTTGGGCTACCAGGCAGGCTGCGCAGCCTTCCCACTGGGACCACAGATTTTTATAATTTGAATCTATCACCATTCAAATGCATCTTCAACTCAAACACCATTCAGACCCCCAAAGCATACCCTGTGCTCAAGTTTTTCAGGCCAGGTAAAAATACAGCTTGTGAATGAAGCATCTTCACATTGGGGAGGGGAAGGGTTCAGTTCTATGGCTGGAGCTCACCTGTTGGGTTTGAGGGGATGTCCAGGAGGGTCTTCAACAGCTTCATATCTTTAATGTTGTGGATATAGATGGATTCTTCCAGGCAGACCAGCAGCCTCTGTAACCAGACAGAACCAGAGCCTGTGAAAAGGGACCCGCCAAGGCCTCGCTCATCTGAACTGTGAGTTCTAACTTGGTTCCTGTCTAACGGAGGAGGAATGCTAATGAAGCCTTCTGAAGGCCGTGTTTATGAATGTCAACAGACACAGCCTTGCCCACTAGGGCTTAAAATACGAGGTCCTGAATTTTACCTTAAAGATCTCTCTCTCTCTCTCTCTCTCTCTCTCTCTCTCTCTCTTTCTCTCTTTCCTTTCTTCCCTCCTTTTCCCCACCTCCTCCCTAGAACAAGATAGTTCAGGAAACTTCTATTGTTCTGTTCCCACATTCAATGCTGGTGACTGAGTTCTTCCTCTTAAACAAATGCAGGTTTTTTTTTTTTTTTTTACATTCTCTGCATTGCTAAGCCTTGGACTTTTTTTCCCTTTCTCTGCTTTGTATTCTGACATAGGGTTTCACTAAGTTGCCAAGGCTAGCCTTGGACTCACTCTAGCCCAGGCATGTATTAAGTAAACTCACAGTCCTACTGCCTCGATGCCCAAGTAGCTGGGACCACAGGGCTGAGACACCTTGCCCCACCCCAACCTCACCCCCTGCACTCTTCTCTATTTTCATTAGAGAGCACTCTGTCCACAGCGCTAAAACTGTATGAAAAGTAAATTCTAACAAGATCTCAAAGTTGGGATTAGTGAGATGGCTCAGTGGGAAAACGGACTCGCTCAAGTTTGCGAACTCAAATTTAATCCCTGGAACCCACATAAAGACGGAAGGAGAGAATCAACTCCACAGAGAAAGTTGTAGAACATACACAACCCCATCCCTATTACACACAAACACACATACATAAACTTTAAAGATAAAAAGGGGGCCGGAGAGAGGGCTCATCAGTTAAGAGCACTGCTGCTCTTGCAGAGACCTGGGTTCAGTTCCCAGCACCCATGTGGCACACAAGTGTCTGTGACTCTAGTTCCAGGGAATCTTATGATGCTGTCTTCTGTCCACCTTGGTCACCACATGAATGTGGTGCACATACATAAATGCTGGTAGAGCATACACAGAATTATTTTATGTGCACTGGTGTGAAGGTATGAAATCCCCTGGAACTGGAGTTACAGACAGTTGTGAGCCGCCATATGGGTGCTGGGAATTGAACCTGGGTCTTCTGGAAGAGCAGCCAATGCTCTTAGCCACTGAGTCATCTCTTCAGCCCCCCAGAAAAAAAATTTTTTTTAAATTTACCAAAAGATACTTTAAATATTTTTCAAAATATTGCCACTTCTCTGTGAAGAGGTCACCTGATCGCTTTGCCTTCTGCCAGCCACACCAAGGTTTGTTTTTATCTATTTTCTATCTGAGTTTCTAACAGCCTCTGGTATCCCTTCCGGCCCTTGACGCAGTCCTCAGGAGAGAGTGGCCCCCACAGCTCCTCCTGTAGGAACATCATCTCCTTTAGGCTCATGTGACATGGTCAGCATCATGACAGTGCAGTCAGCTCTATGGACCACTCATTTGGACCCCATTGGGTCACCACCATGCTGGCCAGAGGGAAACAGGAAACGCAGGAAGGGTATGGGGAAGTACTTGTCCTGAGTCAAGTAAGAGCTGGCTTCCGGTATAAGCACAAGCTGGCAACTGCTGTGTCCTCGGCTGCTCTGCAGCTCCAGCCACACCTGCCTTCTGCTGACCGCTGCGGTTCATCTTGTAGCCCAGGCTGACTTTGAATTCTGGTTTGCCAGTGCCTACTTCCCAAGGGCTGGGGTTACAGGCATGCCTCATCAATTCTGGTTTTATGTGGTGTGGGAATTGAACCTGGGGCTTCGAGCATGCTAGGCAAACACTCTGTCAACTAAGCAACATCCCCAGCCCACTTTAACTTTCATCTTACATTTTATAGGTAGTTAATCGACTAGAGAACTAGAGAGAACTAGATATCTGCCTTAAGTATACGTCTCAAAGGCTCCAATCCAACCAACCTGCAGTAGGCTAGGAGGAAGCCAATGGTTGAATAACTATAAAAGCTTCCATAGATAAAGACATCTGGTTTATGGTTGTCATCGAAAAGAATACATTTCTGCATTAACCACAATAGAAATAATAACATTAACTGAAAATGGAACAAATCCTGCTATGTCAGAATTTCTAAGCACCTTTCCTTTCTGTATCCTCAGAGGGATTTTCTGGACAGGTTACATGTGTGGTACATGCACACATGTGTGAGGGTGAACATGCAGAGCCAAGGAAGGAAGTCGGGTGCCCTTCATCATCATTCTCCACCTTGTTCTTTCAAGGCAGGGTCTCTCACCACATCTGAGGCTTGAACTTTTCATCTAGGCTGGAGGTCAGCTGTCCCCAGCTTCCCATAGTACTAGAGTTACAGGTGTGTGTGTGTGTGTGTGTGTGTGTGTGCGCGCGCGCGCGCGCGCGCGCCCGTCCAACCACATTTAGCTTTTTACAAGGGCTCTGTTTTGTTTGTTTTGTTTATTCTGTATAGCCCAGACTACCCTTTGATGTGCAATTTCCCTGCCTTGGCCTCCTAAATGCTAGGATTACAAGAGTGCACTAGTAGGCCCTATTCAAAAACATGGATTTTGCTTCTTTGTAACTTCTTATATAAATCTGTTATTTGTCTTGTTTATTTTAAAAAGGAGCCACAAGTCTGAAGACTTGACACCAGCAGGATAATTACTGTAGAGCAATACATGCTCACTCTATGTATGCCCTTCGCTGTTGCCTTGAACAGGCCGCTCCTCAGGCACTGGGCACTGTGAGACTTTACAGCAGATGAATTGCCTGAGCCAAAAGTTAAGTACAAAGTCTGGGGACTTTAAGAAAAGAAAACCTGAAACCCTTCCAGATCTGCATCAAGTCACCTTGGAAGACAAAAAGCTAAAGGGAAGTACAGATGTTAGCTTTGGCTTGCTGAAAGCTTAACATCTGTGTTCTCTACAAGACGGTGGGGTGGGGGTGGGGTGAGAATGTGAAGTCAATGAGTGTTCTGTGGAGTGGAGGCTGGTGCCTAAAGTCTAACAGACTCAGATACTCAAGTAGTTCTTTCTTGCTTCCTTTGCTGATGAAATACCTGAGAAATCATACCAAGAAATTCCATGGGTACTACTCGAGAGCTCTGGTCAGTGATGAGTAAATCATTTTTAAAAGGTAGTGGTTAAGCCCAAATCCACAAAGTCCCCCAAAAGCCAACAAGGAGACCGAGTCCCATATGTAAAAGCAAAGACCCTTTATTATATGCAAGTTTCTCTGCATGTCCAACATACTGGAATAAACGAAGAGCCCCAAGCTCAGTTAGAGTTGGGTTTTTATAAGTAGTAAAGGTGGGGGTAAGAGGTTTCTGAGGTTCAGAACCCCTGATTGGCTGACATTTGTCTACAGGGTGTCCTGGTGAGTGTGTGCTGGCAGGTGATCCTATCTACAACGGTTGGAATGTTAGGCATTTCCTTTGTATGGTCTGTTCTAGGATGGTTCTTCTTGCAACCAGGTAAGGCTTCAGGGTATTCTACTGAGACTCAGGGCTCTATTAAACTTATCAATGACCAAATCCTACTCTGGCAGATGATAATGGTTGGAAGTAAAGAACTTCCTTTGGGTGATCTATTCACGTTTAGCTTATCATGGCTGGCTCCTACATTTCCCCCTTCACAAACACCCATGACAGGACCCAATCTTGAGTCCTGCTTGCCCCTGGTTTTAAGGAGGTATGGAACTATTTAAATTAATAAATCCGTTAATTGACAACTCTGGACACCCACCCCCCCAACCTTTGGCTAGCCTTTCAACCTGCTTGGGTCCAGATAACAACGTCCCAATGTCAGCTTGAAGTAGCTGAGGAAAGGAATATACCATCCCATGCCCCTGCCCAAAACAGGTTAAAACGCTGAGACAAGGGGGAACTCCCTGGCATGGGGGACAAGATAACTAACTACCTATAGTGTCTGTTGATATACTAAAAAAATAGGTCCAGGATGAAATCCAGAGAATCATTAGGTCATATTCTGAAAACCTGTACTCCACAAAATTGGAAAACTTAAAGGAAATGGATAGTTTTCTGGATAAATGTAACTTACCAAAATTAAATTAAGACCAGATAAGCAAATTAAATAGACCTATAACTGCTAAAGAAATAGAAAGTCATCAAAAGTCTCCCAACAACAACAACAACAAAAGCCTAGGACCAGATAGTTTCAGAGCAGGATTCTACAAGATTTTTAAAGAAGAACTAATACCAATACTCCTCAAATTGTTTCACACAATAGAAACAGAAGGAACATTGCTAAACTCTTTTTATAAGGCCACAATTACCCTGATATCCAAACCACACAAAGACATTACTAAGAAAGAGAATTACAGACAAATTTCACTCATGAACATTGATGCAAAAATACTCAATACTGGCAAACTGAATCCAGGAACACATCAGAAAAATTTTCCACCATGATCAAGTTGGCTTCATCCTACAGATGCGGGATGGTTCAACATATGAAAATCTGTCAGGGCCAGGCGGTGGTGGCACACGCCTTTAATCCCAGCACTCGGGAGGCAGAGGCAGGCGGATCTCTGAGTTTGAGGCCAGCCTGGTCTACAAGAGCTAGTTCCAGGACAGGCTCTAGAAACTACAGGGAAACCCTGTCTCGAAAAAACAACAAAAAAAAAAAAACCCCAAAAACAACAAAAAAGAAAATCTGTCAATGTAATCTACCATATAAACAAATTGAAAAAAATAAAAACCACATGACCATGTCATTAGATGCTGAAAAAGCCTTCAACAAAATACAACATCCCTTCATAAAGGTCTTGGAGAGAGCAGGGATACAGGGAACATACCTAAACATAATAAAGGCAATATACAGCAAGCCAACAGCCAACATCAAACTAAATGGAGAGAAACTCAAAGCAATCCCACTGAAATCAGGAACAAGACAAGGCTGTCCACTCTCTCCATATCTATTCAATATAGTTCTTGAGGTTCTAGCTAGAGCAATAAGACAATAAAAGGAGATCAGGGGATACAAATCAGAAAAGAAGAAGTCAAACTCTCACTATTTGTTGATGATATGCTATATTCCATAGCAACCCCAAAAATTCTACCAAGGAACTTCTACAACTCATAAACACCTTCAGTAATGTAGCAGGATACAAGATTAAACAGAAAAAAATCAGTAGCCCTCCTGTTCAGATGATAAAACAGCTGGCTGACTCAAAGCAATGAGCCAGGTGTGGTGCTCACTCTTAGCTCACTCACCCAGGTGTGGTGCTCACTCTTAGCTCACTCATCCAGCATTTGAGGGGTAGGGACTGAAGTAGGAGGATCACTTTGAGTTCCAGGCTAGCCTAGGCTACTGAATGAGATTATCTCATTTAAATCAAAGCAAAAAATTCAAAGCAATAGTCTTTTCCTTCTCAGAAACTTAAGAAAATACTTGGTCTCATTATTTAAAAAATAATAATCATAGGGTTACAGAGATAAGTTGGCAGTTAAGAATGGTGGTTTCTCTTACTGAGGATTTTGAGTTCAGTTCCCAGCAACCACGTGGTAGACTACAATTGGCCTGTAACTTCATTTCTAAAGGATCCACCACCTTCTTCTGGCCTCCTCAGGCACTGTACACATGTGGTAAACATACGTGTGGACAAACTACTCATAGAAATAAAGTATTAAAAATTACTACTCAGTATTTAACTGTCTGAACTTCAAGAAGAAGAAGAAGATGAAGACATAGACGAAGACGGTGAAGAAGAAGAAACCAGTATCCTCTAAGAATGTCACTGATTTCCTGTTCCTGGGAATACTGAACCGAGGAGATAACCCTGCATATCCCATATCACCTATTTATTTAACAGGTAGGCACGAAAAAATGTTCAGGAGCTCTCGGCCATCAGGTGTCCCAGGAATGAACAGAATTGCCACAGTCCCTGCTCTCACAGGGTGTGAAATCCAGTCGCTCTAGGGAGAATATGCTAACATGCTAAACACCTCCTCAGTGCTTTTTTTCTTCAAGGGCATACTGCATATTTGAGATTAGAGTACTTTTCCTTTCAGCAATGAAGCCACTACAAGAACATTTCCTTAAGGGTTAGCTGGAGGAGCTGTAGATCTGATAGCTCAGTGGTAGAGCTCTCGCTGGACTGAGAGACGTCCTAGGTTCAGTCCTCTGCACGGCAGGGAAGTGGTGGGTATTAGTATAACTGACCGGTAGCAGAAGGTCAGATTCACCTACCTGATTTCAGAGCTGACCCAGGGGGACCACACCCTAGTCTCCCTTAAACCATTCTCAGAGGCAGGGCCAGTATGCCCGATAAATCTTACTGCCTAGGGCCAAGACAGGAAGAGGCGGTCCTCTCCTTTTAGACGTCCTAAGGCAGCTTACACAACAGACTTGTGTTGGAGCTCCAACCTACCTGTGCTGGCGTCCAGCCTGCCTGATGAGATGATGAGCTTGGGCAGGCAATGGCCGATGCTGGAGAGACATTAGGCAGTAAGACTAGGGAAGAGTCACATCATAGAGCCCATGAGCCCAAGCCTGCTATTAAAAGCTCTGTTGAATTAATTATCTACAGCATTTGATGCTGGCTTTAGAGTCATTCACTTTTTTTTTTTTTTTAAAGACAGGGTCTCATGTAGTTCACACCAGGCTCAAACTTGCTACACTGCCAAGAAGGATGGCTTTGACCTCCCGATTCTCCTGCCTCTGCCTACTGAGCGTTGGCATCACAGGTTCCCTCCTGGGTTTATCCTGGTATCACAGGCTCACACCACTACACTACTCTGTCTATGGGGAGCTGGGGATCAAATCCAGGGCTCTGCACATGCCAGCAAGAATTCTGAGCTATGGCCGGGCGGTGGTGGCGCACGCCTTTAATCCCAGCACTCGGGAGGCAGAGGCAGGCGGATCTCTGTGAGTTCGAGACCAGCCTGGTCTACAAGAGCTAGCTCCAGGTCAGGCTCTAAAGCCGCAGAGAAACCCTGTCTCGAAAAACCAAAAAAAAAAAAAAAAAAAAAAAAATTCTGAGCTATACCTCATAGACATTCACCTTAAAATGTCTATTGCACTATTGCATTTATTTCTGTCTGTGTGCGCATGCCTATGTACTTACTACATGTATGTGGAGGTCAGAAGACAACTTGTAGGAGTCAGTTTTGTCCATCTACCGTGTGGGCAGTGGGGATTGAGCTCAGCTTACCAGGCTTGGTGACAAGTGCCTTGACCTGCTGAGCCATCTAGTCAGCCCTAAGACATTCGTCTTTAGAGACGCTTTACTTTTGTTCCAATTCGCAGCAGCCTAGAAACTACGGGGATTCGGCCTCCTCACCTGCCGGTTCAGCCGTATGGACAAAATGTTGCTGGAGTAGCTGTAATTACAGATCTCAGTGCCTTTCTTGAAGTGGTACACGTTCATCTGCCGAGGCTTCTCGTGACTGACCACCACTACCAGGCTGCTGGAGAAGAGGCGCTCCACAATGTACACGTCGGGGATTTCATCTGCGAGGAGAGACAACCGTGAGCTCTCATAGACGGCCTCTCTGAGAAAGACTGACCTTTGTGACACTGGGTACCACACGGGCTCACACATGGGCTCTGGGTCTTGCTACTGGGTATCCTCCATCAGTAAGGACCCACCCTGGCCCCAACAGCAAGTTTTAACTGTCTCCAGAACACTTCCACTGACCTTTCCACACACCTAAAGCAAAGAATATGCTAAAGACTAAGACACAAATTCCGGGGGCTCCAGAGCCAATGCATGGTATGCATGGTAGAATTACCCACTAAACACACACACAACACACACTGTGTATGTGTGCCTACTACAACACACATGTGGAGGTCAGAAGACAACTTCCAAGAGTTGGTTCTCTCTTTCTACCATGCGAGTCCTGGGGAATGAACTCAGGTTGTGAGGCCTGGCATCAAGCTTTACCAGGGATCCATATTGCCCGCCCCATCCCCAGCCCCTTTAAGACAGAATCTTGCTCTATAACCCAGGCTGGTCTTGAACTCACGATCTTTCTGCCTCAGCCTCCTGAATGCTGGGTTTTATGGGTGTGTACCACTATACCTGGTACAAGGAAATTCCTGTGTACTCAGAAAGGAAGGATAGCTAAGCCTCCAGAGTACCACGGGCCATCTTGTTAGTTGTTACATGTCTTTCTTGCTTGTTTGTAGGGAAGCCCCACTGGGATCATGACATGAGACATATACATATAATAAAATATTCACAAAACTGTATAACGATAACATCTTACAGATAAATCGGGGGCTCAGGGCATAGGAGACGGCTCAGTGGGTAAAGTGCTTGTTATGTACACATGAGGACCTGAGTTCAAAGCCCTATAGCCCATATAAAGTTGGACGTGGTAGCGGAGGTCTCTAACCCCAGTGTCCTATGTGAGAATCCCTGGCAGGCCATGGTCCAGTTTGCTCAGGGCACACAATGGCAGACAATAAAGAGACTGTCTCAAGAGGGAAGGTGAGGATGGACACACGTGAATGGGCACACACCTTCTCATGCACACATTTCTATCACACGCAGAGACTAAAAATAGATAGATAAATAATGAATTAGGAGCCCCAATTATTATTTACACAACCAGTCTTTCCAGAAGATGCAGAGGTGAAGTATTTGTCGCTATGGCAACAGCACAAATTATTACCCTGAAAAAAAATCACAGCCACATTTTTAACGTGGGATTATTTTTAATACTCACTAGAAATACTTCAACATCTATAATATGTGCTATGCAGATATGACTGTGTTTCTTCATTCAAGCATATAAAACATGTCCCTCCAAAGGGAATGGTGTCAACAGGCTACAGAGCCAGTGTAACAGCAAAAAGAAGCAACAAGTTCCTCTTTGGGTTGACAATGACCAAAGCTGATCACCCTGAGCACAAATATATAGAAAAGCATCAACAACATGATTCCAAACAAGGGCCTTCTTACAAAAATGAAAATGTCACTTAAGTTATTGCCAGAGTTCAATAGGCGCTTCATTGTGGCTTTTGTGCATGAGGAGACAATGGCTTGTATTCAAATCTGAACAACACCAACTCTTGAGGCTGATGGCTAAGACAGAAACCAGAAGCTCAAGACTGAAGTCTACGGCTGGGGCATACCCTTGGTGTAGGGTGCTTTAAAGAGGCCAGTGGGTTCAATCCTCAGGACTCCAAAAAGATGAAAATTAAGAACAAAACCAAAAAGGATTGATGTCTATGGGGAGGATTTGGTGTTCCTTCAACCAAATAGACACACATAGACACACAGAGACACAAACACACATGCACACACATGCGCATATGCATGTACTTACTGCTTCCATGGACTTGGTCAAGTTGCTCCACGGAACTCAAAGAAAACAGCTTGTAACCGGCCTTGGTTCCAATTGCTAGGGATCTGCGGAAGATAATGACATCACAGGAATGGCGACAGACACTGCATCCCAACCACAGCCCCGTCTGAGAACTCACAGCCCTTTCCCCAGAGGCTGCTACAGCACCGGCAAACAGACATCTTCAAGACTCAGATCCTTGATATCCACTCAAGGCAAAGCAGGCTTTGGCAGGTAGTCATGAGGAAAAGGGAAAAGGTCAAAGGAGACTTTTTAAGAGACAGAAATTGCCTGGGCTCTGTCACTAAGCAAAATGTCAAAGCTCCCACAAGGTCTTGTTTTGTTCCTAGCTGGGCAGGTATAGGCAAAAAGGAACGCTCAATTGTACCTCCACCTCCACGATGCTTGAGAGACCTCTTACTGTTTGGTTGGGAAGCCCTTTATTGGAGGGTGAGTCATTATCATTATGAGTATGTACAGGCTCCTCTGTGTGTGTGTGTGTGTGTGTTCACGCGCACGCATGTATGTGTGCAGGTACACATATGTGGAGGCTAGAGACAAACCTCAGTGTCTTTCTCAATTTATATCCACCTTATATTTTTATGATTGGAGGAGTCTCTTTCCAAACCTGACACTATCTGATTGGACTAAGCTGGCTGTAGCGAACCCTAGAGATCCTCTTGTCTCTGTCCACTATGGTACGATTTGAGTCTCCATGCCTGGCCTTTGAGGTAGGTGCCAAAACTCAAACTCAGGCCCCTCGCTCTGGCATGGGGAACATTTTTACCAAGAGAGCCATCTCTCCACCACCACTTTATTTTTTTCTGCCCTTATAAAAGGAAGTTATTTCTGCTTTAATTGAAGAAATACGCTCCAGAGAATGGAGATGGCCCAGCACTTGCCACCAAGCCTGGTGACTTGAGCTCCATCGCTAAGACCCACATAGTAGAGGAGAGAGACATTCCCACCAGTTGTCTTCTGACCCTACACACATGCCGTGGCATGATGCACCCCGCCACACGCATACACATGAAATAAATTAATGAAGTCTTCAAAATAGAAAATACACAACATTTTAAAAATACTTGGATGAAAAATATTATATATACTTTAAAAACTATATTGAAGAGCTTAATTGTTTGTTTTGTTTTAATTCAAGTTCTCTAACCTCCAGCTAGATTTGGGAACTGCTTTATGCTGTGCCCTATAAAGCTATTACTATAACCAGCAAATAAAATAAAAACATTTGCTTCAGAGTGGGCTAAGGTTTTTAATTTTCACACTCTGTCTGTGTGTGTTCATGTATATGTATGTTTAGGCCTGTGTGTGTGCGTGCGTGCGTGCATGTGTGTGTGTGCTGTCCACACTTCAGAGAGCTCAGTGGAGAGGAAATGCTGGCTGGCTGGCTGTCCAGGGAGGGATCTGCCGGTCTCTACCTCCCCAGAGCTGGGCTGCTCCCCAGAGCATGTGCCATCTCATCCAGCTTGCTTTATTTATTTATTGGTGTTATTATTACTATTAATATTATATCGATTCTGCGGCCCAAACCTACATCTCACTACCTCAGCTATCACCCCTGCCCCAATTTTCCACTTTTAACTCATAAATAAAGGGATGGTATAAACCCAAGTGTGCTGGTTAGATTTTTTTTCTCAACTTGATAACAAGCTGAGAAGAAGGAACCTTGCCTGAGAAAATGCCTCCCCATCAGACTGGTTTGTAGGTAAGTCTGTGGGGTATTTTCTTGATTGATGAGTGATGTGAGAGGCTCATCCCACTGTGGGTGGGGCCATGCCTGGACAGGTGGTCCCGGTTGATTAAAACAGCAAGCTGAGCAGCTCAATACAAAGCAAACTGGTAAGTAGGCTCCTCCATGGCTCTGCTTCCTTTCCTGTCTCAAGCTCTGTACTGCCTGCATGTGCCTTCATGATGGACGATAAGGCTATGAGGTAAACCAAACCCTTTTCCTCCCCATATTGCTTTTCGCTGCAGTGTTTACCACAGAGATGGAAAGTTAACTAAGATACTAGGGATCCTCAGGGGCCTGTTGGAAACAAAATGAGTGATCAGGTGGAACCCCAGCCCTCAAAAGGACCATAAATTCAAGGCCAGCCTAGAACACAGGACAGGACTATCTCAAACAAGGAAAAGAGAAAGCAAATTTGTTGCCTCTAGCAGGAATTTAAAAATCAACTCTCCCCAGGCGGTGGTGGCGCACACCAGTAATCCCAGCACTCGGGAGGTGGCAGAGGCAGGTGGATCTCTGTGAGTTCAAGGTCAGCCTGGAACTCGTGACAAGAATAGTGAGTTCAAGGTCAGTCTGAAGCACGTGACAAGACTATCTCAAACAAGAAAGAGAAAGCAAATGTTACCTCTAGCTGGAACTTAAAAATCACCTCTCCCTAAGCAATGGTGGTACTCTCCTTTAACCCTAGCACTCAGGAGGCAGAAGCCTGTGGATGTCTGAGTTCAAGGCCAGCCTGATCTGTGGAGCTAGTGCCAGGGCAGCCAAAGATACACAGAGAAACCCTGTCTGGCAAAACAAAAGAAATCACCTCTCCCCTCTCCTACTTTGTTCTCAAAAACTGGATGAGAAAGCTGGGCGGTGGTGGCGCACGCCTTTAATCCCAGCACTCGGGAGGCAGAGGCAGGCGGATCTCTGTGAGTTCGAGACCAGCCTGGTCTACAAGAGCTAGTTCCAGGACAGGCTCTAAAAGAGCTGCAGAGAAACCCTGTCTCGAAAAACAACAACAACAACAACAAAAAACTGGATGAGACAAAACCTTATGTAGAAAGCTCTCAGGACGAGTGGTATTACCACAAGCACTTCTGCCCTAGGAATATGGAATGTTGGGGTTGAAATGAGCTTTTCGGTGGTTCAGTCCAACTTCCTCATTTAAAGCAATGTATGCCAAGCAAAGGTCCATTCTTCACAGAGAAGCATATACTAAAATAAGCAACTTAGAAGCCTGGATGCCAAGGCTCTTGTTTCGCTACCTAAAAAAAGAAAGTCACGTGATTTTAGAATCCTCTTTACTATACCAGTATTTGTTCTTTCCTAGGATCCAGGAACAGCATCTAACTGTCAGCTTGTAACCAGCAGGGCACACATGAGCCCTCCAACCCAAGAGTAGCTGTGCTGGTCCTGTGGACGGCTGCCTTGCTGCTGCAGTACAGTGAAACTTGGGGTTTGGCACCCAGCACTGCAGACAAATGCCAGCAGCTATCAAAGTAGGCGAGGCGCATCTCTGAGCTCTAAAATATTCTGGAGTAGTTACTACCTTGGGTTTTTGTTTTGTTTTCTGACGCAGTTTTCACGTAGCCAAGGCTGGCCTTGGAAGTGCGCTAGGGACGGAGCCCAGAGCTTTCTGTTGGCTAGACGAGCATCTACTAATTTAGTGACATCCTTAGCTCTGATGGTTGCTTTTAAACTTTCTTCTTGTAAGTGCAGACACACTTAGTTGTAAGCTGAAGGTGTAAAGCTTGCACACAAGAGGAAAAAAGACACCGTACCTAAAGCAAAACTAAAAGAGATGTGTAATACCAGCACCTGGGAGAGGAGGCAGAGGCAGGCCATGTCCAGTTGGAAGGCATTCAGGGGCTATGTAAACAAATTAAAACAGGCACCAGCCAAACAGCAAAAACAAATTAACCAAAAGACTTAGAAATTTAAAGTGTCAAAGGCTGATGAGGTGGTTCAGCTGTACGCCAGGTGATCTGGATTTGAACTCCAGACTCAGGTGGAAGGAGAAGGTCTAACTCCACAAACTTGTTCTTTTGCCTTCACATGTGGCCAGTGTGCTCCCCCATAAGTACACTGTGACCAGTGTGGGCATGCGCCCCCCCCCATTGTGTGTGTGTGTGTATATATATACACACACAAAGAGTAATAAATAAGTTCAAAATCATAATTTTCAGGCATAAGTTCTGACAACTGAGTTTCTTAATTTTGTGTTTGTGAAGGGCCTTTCTCTGCTACTCACGCTGCCTCTGCGGCTGTGGGCTAAAGTGATCTTTCTACTCTTGCCTCAGGAGCACCTAGGATTCCTCACAAGCTGCCACACTTGGCTCAGAAGGGCTGTGTTCATGAGAAAAGGTAACGATGATCACAGTTTTGTTTAAAATGACTGCTCTATGACCCTAAACGACTCCAAATTTGGATTTATGTCTTATTTTATCCATAAGTCCTTTCTTTTTATTTTTTTTATTGAACTATATATTCTTTTCTCCACTCCCCTCCTTCCTCCCCTTTCCTCTTCTACCCTCTTCCCTTCTACCCTTTCCAGTGACCCCCAGACTCCCAATGTACTCAGGAGATCTTGGTCTTTTCTCCTTCCTATATAGATCCATATATGTTTCTTAGGGTCTTCTTTGTTGTCTAGTTTCTCTGGGGTTGTGGCCTGTAGGCTGGTTTTTTTAATGTCTAAAAGCCACTTATGAGTGAAATCATATTATATTTGTCTTTCTGGGTCTCAGTTACCTTACTCAATATGTTTTTTTTCTAGATCTACCCATTTGCCTGCAAATTTCAAGATGTCATTTTTTTCACCACTGTGTAGTACTCCATTGTGTAAACGTACCACACTCTCTTTTTCTTTATCCATTCTTTGGTTGAGGGGCATTTAGGTTGTTTCCAGGTTTTGGTTATGACAAACAGTGCTGCTATGAACATAGTTGAACACATGTCCTTGTGGTATGATTGAGCATTTTTGGGTATATACCCAACAGTGATATTGCTGGGTCTTGAGGTTGATTGTTTCCTAATTTTCTGAGACATCACCATACTGATTTCCAAAGTGGCGGTGCCAGTTTGCACCCCTACACATTTCCCATCCCTGCTTATAGAAGTGGAGTTGGAGACAAATCTGGACAAGCTTTAAAGACACCTGAGGTTTCTAGCCCAGCTCAAAGCATTAAGAATGAGTAGCTGACAATTTAATTCTCTTTATCTACCTTCTCTAGAAAGACTAGATGTCAAGCTCAGCTCACACATATAGAAAAAGACAGACCAATTCCCCAAATGCACCCAGCAAGGAAGATAGATGACTTCTTTTAAAACTCAATGTCATAACCTCCAGGCCTCAGAGCAACTGTGACAAGACCTTTATTTATAGGTGAGACAGAGCTGCTCAGCCCAGCCTTCATCCAGGAAAACAGAGCTGCAGCAGGGATCTAGGAAACAACCTTTCAAAGAAGTTTTGAGAAACAGTGTTCTTATCCGACTGCTACTCTGTATTATTTCATAGCTAGAGTAGACAATAACATTTGCTTTCCAAATCCACTGATATCAGGAAGTGTAATTTAGTTTACTACTTGTAAGTGGACTAACTCCCCTCTTTAACCTAGGTTCAATTAGGAAGGAAAACGCTGCCCAGCGTTACAAAAGACATACACTCTTGCAAAAGTTTCTTACAAAACTTCTGAATTTTATCTATTCTAGCATGCATTTGAGTCTCCATCTCTGAGAGGATCCCCCAAAGCAACTCAACAGGTTTACAATACCATTAAAAACAAACAAACAAACAAAAACGTAAAAAATTCCAGGGCCTGGACGCTGTAGCTCAGGGGTAGAGTCTTTGCAAAGCGTGATTGAGACATTGGGTCTTATGTTCCACACCCTGCACTCCGTCATACCACACACAAACACACACACACACACACACACACACGAAATAGGGTTGGGCTTGTCTAGCACATACAAAGTCCTGGATTCAATCCCCAGCACTGCCTGAAGGGCTGTGTAGTGATAACAATACTTCCTATAATCTCAGCATTCCAGATCAGGAGACAGGAGAATCACAATTTGAAATTCATCAACTACTAGGGAGTTCAAGGCCATCTGGATTACGTGAGACTGTCTCAAAACAAAACGAGAACAAAATACCAAGAAAATTCCCAGAGTGTACCAGGCTTAATAGTTTATGAATATTATTACATGTCTATGGCTATTGGGAGATGTTGTAATATGTACTTTTTATTGTGGGTTGCGGTCAGAGGCAGCCTGAGAGTCACTCATCCAACCAAACTGTCGAGTTACTCGATTACATGATTACACATACAGATTTTTCAAACAAAGACATATTGTTCAGAGCAGAGGTTTTTCAGACAGAAACACAAAGGGAATGGAAACCAGGACTGCTTATGGCCTTAATTACACCACTGAGCGTTCAATATTAGCACAGCTCAGCCACGGGCAGCCAAAGCCCAAGCCTGAAGCTGACTCCAAACAAGGAACAAGGCAGAAACTGGTACAGCCGGAAGTGGGGCACTGGGAAGTAGTCATCCCTGTCCTAGCTGTCTGATGCTTCAGGGCTCCACATTCCAAGGAGATTATTCCATATGGTCCTCAGGCTGGCTTCCATGAAAACAGGGAAGGAAACAGAAGTGTGCTTCTGTTTAGATTCTAAGATCTAATCCTGCATAAACCTAGAACACAGGCGAGCAATTCCTTGTTAGTGGACCAAAGTCCAAATGGTGACCATCAAAGTGAAACATTAAAAATCCACTTAAAAGCAACAGGGTGGAGCGCCTCCTTCCGGGATGGGAAGCTGTCTGGGACTGAGAAAGGGCTCCTGAGCTTCCCGAAGGAGATTCGTGGGACTGGGTGGACGGCGAAAAAAACATAGTGAGGGAAATAAAGAAAGCTTCCTACAGCCAAAGCGACCAGCCAAGATGCCCCGTTCCTGGGCTGGGCTGGCCACAGGGATAGGCTGCTTCTTCGTCGGAGGCCCTGCCCAAATGCCACGTTGAGATACTCAAGGACAAATGGTAAAGTTTTCCACATCTTCCCAACTAGCATCCTCTCCAGTCAAGTTGCACCTTCCCCCCCTCCCGTCGCCTTTGTTTTGATCCCAGATCTCCGTTTCGGTCACTAGGTGGCCCACACCAGGTCCCCCACATTCAAGGACCCCTCCACCCTACTCCTTGCTGACTTCTTCGGATCACCCTGGCCAGCCCCTTCTGGCAGGCGCGGGCAGTGGACGGAGGGGTCGTCTGGGTGGGTTCGACCCCCACTACTAACCAACCCCGCTGGCGCTGGCTACCCCTCCGAGGTACCGTCCGCGAGCCGGCCCTGGCTGGCCACCAGTTGCGTTACAGGACAACACCCTTTGGTGGCGACATTCTGTCCCCCACTTCCCCGGCCAGGGGGCTGGCGCCTTGGCTTACGTGCAGTCTTGATTGAAAGAGAAGCAGCTGAGCGCCGCCTCCACCCGACCCGGAGGGGCATCTGCGGCTTCGGCCTCCATTGGGGGCTCGACCTGGGAAGCCGCAGCTTGGAGCGGGGGACAGCCACCTCAGCAGCCCGCCCGCGCCGGCTCCGTCGGCCGGCTTGCCGTCTGGGTCCCGCCCCGGCCTCGCCCCCAGGCAGGCCCCACCCACTCAGAGCCTCTTAACTCCGCCCCCTCCAGACCCTTCCCCTCAGAGCTGCGGCTTCATCCTGGACCGGCCGGGCTCTGACCCCGCCCGAATCTGACTTAGCCCCGCCCCTTCTCCTAGTCCCGCCCTCTCACGGCTTGAGCCCTGTCCAGAGCCAACCAGGTTCCGGCCCGATCCACTTCCACTTAGTTCGGCCCTGTCTCTAGCCCCGCCCCTTCAACAGCCAGCCCCTCGACTCACCCCGCCTCTTATCTCGGGAACCGAGCCGCTGACAGACGAGGACAGGGTGTCCTCAGCCAGTCACGATTGGCCACCAACTCTTTGACCAATCAGTAGTATTAGTGGGCGGAACCATTGCTGACGACCCGCCCCCGATCCGTAGACGCCGCTTGCTATTGGTCGAAGGTGAGTGTGGCCAAGGCGGCAGGCCACGTGGTGGTGTTTTCATTGCCAGAGCGTCCAGGTTTGGGGAGGAGGAGTGGAGCTGCGGGCTTCAGGCCTGCTAGAGCGTCCGGGACGACGCCGAAGAGGCGGGACGACGCCTGCTTCCCCAAGCCTGTCCCTGCCAGTTAAGCTTACGGAATGTAGTTGAAATTAGTAGGCTTCAAAGCCCCGCCCTTTTGGAGAGTCCTTTAGCTTCTTGGAGAGAAATTCTCCGAAAGGGCTGCTGTGGTAAGGTTGATAAGAAGCCACCCACAGCCCTACGGTTGAGAAAGAGCTCTTGCTCATCCCAAGCATTGCATTAACATGACATCACCTCGTTCTTATGGAATCTTGTGTGGGGGATGCATTCATACCCGATTGAAGGAAGAAGCATTTGAAGCACTTGCTAGACAACGCATCTAAACGCGACAATATGCAGTGGCGTGTAACTTGGTCTTCTTTCAAGACTTGTGTGCGAAAGAACTTTGCTCAACAGTATTTGGCAAGGCATGCGATTTGTAGACATGAAACTAGAGGAGTGTGTGAAAGGGATACGGTCTTAAAGACAGTACCGCAGAAGCCCACGCAATTTGAGATGCATTCTGACACACGAGATTTGCTTCCCAAGCTAAACATTTGAGTATTTGGCTAAATACTTGCGAACAGTTGGTTGTGAGATGCCTGAGGTGGGTTCTGGGAAACTGAATTCCAGCCATCAGCTAGAACATCAATAGCTTTTCAGTGCTGAATCATCATTCCAGCCCCTGAAATATTATTACTATTTATTATTATTATGATGATGATGTCACAGCTCTTTAGAATGCAGCAAATCAGTTCATAATTAATCACCCTATTTTTTTATTTTTTGAGACAGTGTCTCAGGCTGTAGTCTGCACTCTCCACAAGCACGTGGTGATTGCTCCTTCTTCCTTGGCCTGCCAGGTACTGGGATTACAGATGTGTGCTCCCATGCTCAGCCAGTTTTCCATAGTTTATGACAAATTGTACACATCACGTACTGATATTTAAATTTTAGTCTTAGAATGGATGAGCAATGGGAGCCTGTTTCACATAAGTTTTTCTTGGTTGCTTCTCCAGCTTGATTTTTTTTTCCAAAATAAAAATATAAGTATTTTCTCAAGTCAGTTGTTCTGTTAACTGACAGATCCACCCCTGGTGATGGCTCTAGGGCCAACTGTGAGGCACTGTATAAACCCATCCAAGTGTAAAAAACGCACATTTTGGATGTATTGACCTTCCTTAGCACATTTGCAGCCTTCTTCCACCTTCTCAGCCCTGCCAAGTGCTGCTGCCCTTTCAGTTTGGTTGAAAGAGTCAGTAGCCTGGCAGTCTAGATGCTAGGTTCCTGGGAGTTTTAGATGAAGTCAGGTTTTAAAGGGGGGCTTTTTATCGGTTTGTTACCAAACAGTTAGACTGTATGGGGGCAGAGAGGGGGGTTAGTCTTAGCCTAGGAGTGTGTCATGATAAAAGCAGTGTCTTAGACAGATAAGCTCGGCCAGTGTGCGCAGATCAAAGCCGAAGGCCTTGGAGTCTTTAGGGAGCTAAGGACACTCTTGGAGGATGGAACATGAGATTAGGCTAATGTGGCGATACCAAGAGCAGAAAGGTTGGGATAAATGCAAGAGGTGTTTGAGGGCAGCACTGAGCGACAGAAAATATGGAGGCCACACACTTAAGGCTCATATATAATCTGAAAAGTCCTGTGAGAAATAATTCGAAAAGTAAAAAAGAAACAAGCGGTAGGGCTAGTCGAATGGCTCAATGAGTAAAGCTGTCCGCTGCACAAACATGGCGACCTGACTTTGACCCCCAGAACCCACATGAAGGTGGAAAAAGGAGAACCAACTCCACAAGGTTATCCTCTGACCTCCATGTGTTACGTGTGTGCACCCCTCATAATCAACCCCCATGATAACAAATAAAAAAAGCATGTAGGTTAATTTTAATACATTCTGTTAAACTCAATAAACAAGGATGGAAAGACAGGAAAATTAGGGGGGGTCATAGGAGAGAAGCAAGGTACCTCACTGTGGAGCTGAGAGACAAAGATTCCAGCACAATCAGTGACATTTGCTGTGAAGGCTGCCAACAAAAAGACAATATTTCTTTTTCATAGAAATATTTTCAATTTTCACTGGACGGTGGTGGCTCATACCTTTCATTCTGGCCTTCCAGGGGGAGTGAGTTCCAGGCCAGCCTGGTCTACAAACTGAGTCCCAGGATGGCCAAGAACACAGAGAAACCCTGTCTCAAAAAACCAAAACGAGGGGCCGGAGAAATGGCTCAGCGCTTAAGAGCATTGCCTGCTCTTCCAAAGGTCCTGAGTTCAATTCCTGGCCACCACATGGTGGCTCACAACCATATGTAATGAGGTCTGGTGCCCTCTTCTGGCCCACAGACATACACACAGACAGAATATTGTATACATAATAAATAAATAAGTATTAAAAAAACAAAACTAAATTTAAAAAAGGAGGAAATATTTTCAATTAAAATTTTTTAAGTGAGGCTGGAGGGGTGTCACCCACTTCCCTTCCAGAGGACCAGAATTTAGTTCCAGCACCCACATCAGCTTGGTCACAATTGCCTGTAACTTAGCGCCAAGAGATAATGATGCCCTCTTCTGGCTTTTGTGGGAAGCCTTAACACACACACACACTACACACATTCTCATAAATAAAAAGTAAATCTTAAAAAGTCTTTTAATAGCCAGGCGGTGGTGACACACACCTTTAATCCCAGCACTTGGGAGTTGGGAGGCAGAGGCAGACAGATCTCTGTGAGTTTGAGGCCAGCCTTGTCTACAAGAGCTAATTCCAGGATAGGCTCCAAAGCTACAGAGAAACCCTGTGTCAAAATAAACAAACAAACAAGCAAACAAACAAAAAACCCGAAAGTCTTTTAATAAACCCTGGTTCTGCTTCATACAGGCTCATCCTGAAATTCTTTTCTGCACTGTGACCAACAATCTCGTTTGCCTGAGTGGCAGTCCCTAAAAGATTATAGGAACTCCCCAGGAGACAGGCTATACTGTGGAGTTGGGCCTCTTCCTCCGTAACTACAGCTAAATATATATAATATATAGTATATAATTATATGTGTATATATTGTTTTAATATTCAACATAAAATTATTTTAAATATTCATTTTATTTCTATTTATTTCTGTGTGTGTGTGATGTGTCAGGGGTGTATTGTGCTCCAGTGTGCACATGTGGACAGAGGACAACTTTGTGGGTCTGGTTCTCTTCTTCCACCTTTACGTGGGTTCAGGAGATAAAGCTCAGGTTTCTAGGCTCTATCTGCTAATCTACCTACCTAGTAGAAAATTATCAATCAGTTAAATTATATTTTAATTTTAAGCAATATGGGTTTACGATACTGTATTTTCCACACCTCACCTCACCATAACCCCATGTTCGGGGCCAAGGTCTCCCTTGTTGATGGGGAGGGGTTTGAGGGAATAAAGTGCAGAGCTTGGAGACCGTGGTAATGCAGGAATGCAGAGACGCGGGGGGGGGGGGGGGGGGGGGGGGGGGGAAGCCAAAGCTAAATTCCCCTTTGGAAGGAAGCCTTGTGCGTGCGTTGCTTTTAGAAACCAGACCTCTGGGCAGGTAAGTTTCAATCTTGAGGTATGCCTAGAATTGGATAGTCACTGGAATTAACTAAGCTGCAGGCCTACAGACAGATGCAGCCTTCTGTGAACAGCCCACTTCTCCAGTTGCCTCCTGGGTCCCTGACCCCCAGTCATCACCATTCACATAGCAATGCTATCTCAAGGCTGCCACCTCTGACTTCATTCTCCCCTAGGCCGTATATAAACTAGTTTCGTATAGGTGTGTATTAATAGACGTCTAAGTTTAGTTTCAACAAAACCCTTCTGTTTTACATAAGAAAGGCAGATGAGCGTGAAGAAACAAGTCAGGATTTGGAAACAGACTCCCAGATGGCTGTCGAGAAAGAGGAGGTGGAAACAGCTGGCGTCACAACAAACCAGAGGTTCAAGAGAAAAGTCTCAGGTCCTGTGAGGACTCGGTTTAAATGGATGCAGGAATATCAGACGGGAATACTGACCAGTAGAGGGAGATGGACGACTAGAAGTGGAACCGGATTGGCTGGTACCCGGGGCATTAAATAAGTGGCCCTTTTAGGTGGTTTGTGAAGGAGACACCCAAGACCTCCACTTGACAACTCACTAATTCTTATTTTCCAAAGCACCGTGTTGGCTACACTCAGGACGTCATCTGTCTGGATGTGGTTTGTGGAGGGCCAATTAGTGAGTAAGCAGCCTGCTTGAGTGACTCCACCCTAAAACATAATTCAAGAAGTCCATTCATATAAAAAGCCAAGGCAATAGCTATAAATAAATTCACAGGTGCTGACTGTATTGACTTATCAGACCGGATTTCCTTATTTAAATTCAAGTTCTCTGTTCCATGGGTCACTCTTTTTTTCTTTCTTTTTTTTCTTTCTTTCTTTCTTTCTTTCTTTCTTTCTTTCTTTCTTTTTTTTTTTTTTTTGATTTTTTCGAGACAGGGTTTCTCTGCAGCTTTTTTAGAGCCTGGCCTGGAACTAGCTCTTGTAGACCAGGCTGGCCTCGAACTCACAGAGATCCGCCTGCCTCTGCCTCCCGAGTGCTGGGATTAAAGGCGTGCGCCACCACCGCCCGGCTCCATGGGTCACTCTTGAATTTGAAAAATTTGGAAATTGTTACATCCTAATCCTCCCCTTCTCCCTCTTTCCTTTCTTCCTCTTTCTTCTTTCTTTCTTTCTTTCTTTTTCTTTCTTTCTTTTTCCTTCCTTCTTCCTTCCTTCCTTCCTTCCTTCTTCCTTCCTTCTTCTTTCCTTCCTTTTTGTTTTCTCTCCTTCCTTCCTTCCTTCCTTCCTTCTTCCTTCCTTCTCTCTCTCTCTCTCTCTCCTCTCTCTCTCTCTCTCTCTCTCTCTTCCTCCTCCTCTCTTTTCCCTTTTCTTTTTCTTCTTTCTTTTTTTGATGGCTAATCTTGGTTGTCAGCTTGACACACCTGGGAACAGGAAAACCTCAGTTGAAAAACTGCCTCCTCATTTTGGCCTATATGTCTAACTGATGGAGGGGGCCTAGCCCACTGTGGGTGGTACCATCCCTACACAGGTGAACTCAGCGTGTGTAAGAGTGGTAGTTGCATGTGAGTCTGGAAACAAGACAGTATGCAGTGTTCTTCCATGGTTTCTGCTTGAGGCTCCTACCTTGGCTCCCTCCAGTCGTGGACTGTGACCTGGAAGGGTAAGCCAAAACAACTTTACCTTCCCAAGTTGCTTTTGGTCATGGTATTTATCACAGCAAATAGTAACAGAATACTTTATGGCTTTTTTCTCAGAGGCGGGTTCCCAGGGTCCTAACCTGGCCTTGAACTCACGAAGCAGCTAAAATTAATCTGGAACTCGTGATCCCCTTGCCTCCACTTAATTGCTGGGACTAGGGGTGTGTGCTACCACACCCAGCTTCTAATCCACATTCTTGCAATAAATTCGCTATCAAATAATGCAAAAGACTTTACTGCCCTGGGACTAAGAGTTCCCCGTTCTCTTCTTCCAGGCGAAACTCCTCTATATCAACTCAGAAGTAATAGATTCACTGTATCCAGGGGAGCAGCAAGTTTCCTGAGAATAAAGCCAGGTTCTGGGAATTAAATGTCATTGGTAATACAAGATTGCAGAACTCAGCTCGCCGAATGGGAACACTTCCTATCTGGATAATGAGCAGGCTTTAATTTTAAGATGCTGATTAGGGTCTGCATGGGGCATTAGCAGGGAAGTTGGAAATGAGACAGACATCCTGTCTGACGCAACCCTCCTGCCACTCAATATGGTTGGCCATGCCACACAGCTGCCTATAATTAGAGTAACTACTAGGTGAACAAATGGTACTTGTCTTCTTTCTATAAAATCCATTCTATTTTTATAAAACCGAATCACGGGACATTTTGCTTTTTTTCCCTCTTGCTGTGTTCTAATAAACAAAAGGTGGCCTGAGAAACTTGAACCCCAATGGGCCAGTCTCGGGGAGACTCGGGCAGAGAGGCAAAGATGGAAGGAGTTCAGACTGTGGAGACCAGCTGAGAGAAGGTCGGGTTAGGTGTCTCCATGGTGAGAGAGTTTAAGGAGTCAGCCTGACCTTCCTGAGCAGGAGGGGAGGGGCTGGTTGCCCAGCGACTTCTGGGAAAGGAGATAATTTGTTGTGAATTGCAAACAGGAAGCATTTGGTATGGGTGAGCAAAAGGCACAGCTGGGCTTTTCTGGTTTTTCATTATAGGTCTCTGTGTGAGGTAGCACGGTAGGCATGGATGAACATACATCAAATGAACCATGAACCATTGTAGAAGGAACAGCGGGCCATCAAACCATGAACCATTCCTCCTGGATTTATTTTTCTTATCTTTTTATTTATAAATTCTATTTGGTGTGTGTGTGTGTGTGTGTGTGTGTGTGTGTGTGTGTGTGTTGGGAGGGCATATGGATGCCACAGCACCATGTGGCGGTCAGATGATAACTCTGTGAAATTGGTTTTCTCCTTCCATCTTCACGTGGCTTCTGGGGCTAGAACATAAATCACGAGGTTTGCATGACAAGTGCCTTTCACTGCCTTCTGTCTTGCTGCCCCCATCTCTGGGTTTCTCTGTAGGCTGTGGAAGGACAAGGAGTCCATGAGGTGGTTCTGAGGGCAAAGGAGCTTTTGATCCCCAAGACCCACAGAGTGGAAGGAGAGAACAGACTTCAGCAGATCGTCCTCTGCCTTCCATGTGTGTGTGAGGCACAAGCCCACTGACTCACTACCAACCAGCTCATATAAATGTTGTATTTCTTTTTTTAATTAAGATTTATTTATTTATTATGTATACAACATTCCTTCCATGTCTGCCTGTGGGCCAGAAGAGGGCACCAGATCTCCTTATAAATGGCTGTGCGCCACCGTGTGGTTGCTGGGAATTGAACTCAGGACCTCTGGAAGAGCAGTCAATGCTCTTAACCTCTGAGCCATCTCTCCAGCCCCAAATGTTGTATTTCTTAAAATGAAGGGACAGGAAGAAATGCCAGCATGTACTCTGACATTCTTTAACTTGAATATTTCTTCTTAGAGAGTATGGAGCAGGGCTGGCAAGATAGCTCAGATGGTAAACTTGTCTTACAAGCCTAAGAGCTTGAGCCTCAGAACTTAAATCAGGTGTGATGGTGGGAGCACATCTTAGCACTGGGTGCACAGAGACAGCTGGGTCCCTTAGGGGCTCTCCGGCCTGCCAGCTTAACCAGCTTAGCGAGTTCCGGGCCAGGGAGAGACCCTGTCTCAATAACCTAGGTGAACAGGATCTGAGGAATGGCAGCTGAGGTTGACCTCTGGTCTTCACACACACGTACACACACAGGCATGCACACACACACACACACAAACCAGGTATGGTACTGTGTGCCTGTAATTCCAGCACAGGGGAGGTGGAGGCAAGTGGATCAGCAGTACAAGGCCCACCACACAGAATGTTTGAAGTCAGCCATGCGAAACTGTCACAAAGAAAGATAGGAACAAAAAGAGGCTGGGAGCATAGCTCACTTGGTAGGGAGCTGGTCTAGCTGAACCCCTGACTTCAGTTCCCAGAACAGCACAGAACTGGGCACAGTGGTGCACACCTGCAACCCCAGCATTTGGGCACTTGGGAGGCTTAAGGTTAGAGATACAATTAGCATCTTACTTAACCTGTGCTTCATCTACACGAGGCAGGAGGCAAGAGGTGGCGAGGAAAAGTCAGGATTCCATAAGCCAAGCCAAGTAGGAAACTTCAAAGAGATGCAGCTTGCTTGCTTGCTTGTTTGCTTGTTTGCTTCCTTCCTTCCTTTCTTTCTTATAATTTATTTAACTTTATTTTATGTGCATTGGTGTGAGGGTGTCAGAACCTCTGGAACTAGAGTTACTGGCAGTTGTGAACTGCTGTGTAGGTGCTAGGAGTTGAACCTGGGTCCTCTGGAAGAGCAGCCAAGCTGCTCTTAAGCACTGAGCCATCTCTCTAGGCTGAGATGCAGCCTTCTAAAAGGGACGGAAGTTTTACAGTTGCTAAGGGCACTAGCAAAGAGAGATTTTAAAACATCATTTGTTCCTAGGCTGTAGGTTAACCTGGGCTTCTGGGTGAGCCTGGGATAGCTCTTAAGTGGTTTTAAAGAAATTAGATTTGGGAGTTGGGGATATATCTCAGTTGGTAGAGTGCTTAACTGAGATGCATGACTTCCTGGCTCTAATCCCCAGCACCTTTAGAGCTAATGGTACCATATACTGCAATCTCAGTACTCGGGATGTGGAGGCAGGTGGATGACGGGTTTCACGTGATCCTTGGCTACATAGTTCAAGGTTAGTCTAGACTAAATGAAGCATCGTCTCAATAAAAATACAACAACAAAAACAAAAGAAACCAGGGTTTGTCTTATTCTTGAGAAAGTTTTCCTCTCGGGTTGCCATTCCTCCGCTTTCACTGGTTGGGTGGTGGAGGCGACTAGGAACCCGGGATTCTTGGCGAACAGTGCCATCTAGCGATGCGACACATTTAGTTTCAGGTTGATGGAGTGACCTGGGGAGTGAGACCAGCCTGAATAAGAACCCATGACCGACCTCAAAGTCCCGCAGAAAGAGATCTCAAGACTCCTTCTTGCTCTTCTAAAATCTCTTTCCCATTCGTCGGTGGGAAACAGGATCACTTCTCCTAGGATGAGAAGTTTGGAAGATGTCTGCGTACTCAGTCATTAACTCAGCTTTTATTAAGTGTTCTTTATACACCAGCCATTGTTCCAGGTCCCAGGGATAAAGCACTATAGAAAATAAAATAAAAATCTCCCTGCCTGCATGATCAGACAGACAATGAACAAGGGAAATAGAATAGGTGCTGTCTTAGATGCTGGCCAGCACTACGGAGACAAAGCAGGGAAAGGGTGTTGGGGATTGTTAGGAATAGGGTCAGGTAGGAGGCTTGGCTGGAAAGTTCCATGTAAACCTGAGGGGGAAGAGGATGCAGCAAATGCAGTTACGGGCGGCATCTGGGGTCAAAGTGCTCACAGGAGAGAAAAGGGACTTGGTGTCTGAGGTGGGGAGGGGAGAGGTGGAAAGGTAAGAAAAGAGATTCGGTAGCTCTTGGGTAATGATGAGGGTTTGGTGGGGGATGAGAAATCTCTGATGTTTTTACTTGTTTTATTGTTTGTTATGTTTTAATCTTTGAGACAGGGTTTCAGACTGGCCTTGAATTTACTACGTAGCTTAGGATGTCCTTGACTTCTGATTGTCCAGCCTACCACTTCCCCAATGTTGGGACCACAGGTGCGCATGCACTGAATGCTGGTTTATGAGATACTGGGGCTCGAACCCAGGATTTTGTGCATGCCAGGCAAGCACTCTACCACCTGAGCTACACCCAGCCCTTTCGTTTTGTACTAACTGTGTTGAAAAGAAACGGAAGGAATCTTGGGAAAGTCACAATTCACTTCAGCCCTTTGAACGCTTCAGAAAGTCTTGTATTACCTAAACAATTTAACATTAAGTTTTTGGTCTATTATATTATTATAGGTGTGTGTGTGTGTGTGTGTGTGTGTGTGTGTGTGTGTGTGTGTGCATTCGTACCAAGGCTCTCATGTGGAGGTCAGACGACAACTTGAAAGAGACAGTTCTCTCCTTCCTCCATGGGTGTCCCAGGAATTGAAGTCTGTTGTCAGCCTTGGTGGCATGTCCCTTTACCTTCCTAGCTGTCTCTCTGGCCCTATTATTTAACATTGTTTAAAAACACTTTCCAGGCTTATTAAAAGACAGATTGTTTTGTTTGTTTGTTTGTTCGTTTCTTCGTTTTGTTTCACTCCCCTCCCCCAAGGAAAACTGTTCAACTTCACCAGCAAGGCCAGCAAGAGCGCCCCCAGCTGGCCAGGACAGCATTTAACCCAAGGCTGAGCTGCAGTTGCGCAGTGACATCGCATGAATCACTCCTTTGTATCAGTGCCCCTCCCAGACCCAAGTTTCTCCCGCTTCCTGATTCCGAGACTCCAACTTTTAAACCACCTGCTTCTGGCTGCATTCTGTCCTGACATGAATGCAGTTCTCTCCGCCCTTCGCGGCTGGGATCGTTTAACACGAACCTGGCAAAGAGCACCCTTTCCAGAGTCTCTTACTGTGATGCCCCAAGATGCCCTGGCGGTCTTTTCGCGGGGCGGTGGGGGGAATGTGTTTTATAGATGTAATTTAATAAAGCCAGCCGAGCCCAGTATCCCGCACCCCAAAGCGTAAGAAAAACTGGATGAAATCCTCCTTGCTATAAAAATCTTGTGACTTAGTTGCGATGCTACTTCCCACTTAAAAAGTTTTATGTGCCAGCTAGAAAATTATATTAGGAACAAAAAGAGTGAAAGCTATATTGGCAGACATTTTAAGATTTTAAAGTATGGGCCGTTTTTATGAGTAGCTCCATGCCTGTCTTGTCCCTCACCAGGCTTGCATTTTTCTCTTACTTTTTGACTTTGGCCAAGAACTAGTCTAAGCCCCGCCCCCCCACCCCTGAAGCCGGGACCTTTCCTGGATCAGAGGGAGATCAGATCGGCTCTGGCGGCAGAAGGAAAGGATGGCAGAGAAAGTGAGGAGGGAGCTTGCTGCACCAGATTGGGTGGGAGACCTGAGCTCATCCTTAGGACGCACCTGTTCGACTGAGCCAGCACAAAGTGGAACCTCGCTGGCTTCTCCATGGCAGTGGGGTTATCCAACTATCACTGACCCTTGCCTCTGACATTCGTAGGTAGCGCTGTTCCCCTTAATAGCCTTTCCCAGTGGTTATTGGAAGGAAGTTGCTGCAAATGGCTTATGCGTGCAGGGCCTCAGTCTGTTGAGGCTACTTCCACAGGAATCAGAAGTAGGCAGAGCCTGTGAGGCAGGCCTCTTTACTGCCACCTGCTGGTACCACTGTGACAACACTAGAGATTTCTTTCCTGGATAGTCTCGCTTTTATTGAAGCAATCACATATGTTTTCTTCTAGCTTATGTTAACATAGTGGAATCGCATCGAATGATTTTTAAAAAAAAACCGAGGTGAAGTTTGCATTAAGTTATCTGTTTACATGAAGAACCTTCTGGCGTTTTGTGCACTTCCAGTTCCTAAACACATTTCTCAAAAGAGCTGGGAAAATTGTAGCTCACTGGTAGAGCGCTTGCCTAATATGCACAGGCCCTCAGGCCCTGGGTTCAAGTCCCACACGGAGAAGCAAACAAAAAATCATTTCCCTCAGAAGAAAATCCAGGGCTGGTGAGGTGGCTCATCAGGTAAAGGCACTTGCCACCAAGCCTGAGGGCTCACCCAAGTTTGACTTCTGAGACCCACATGGTGGAAGGAGGGAACCAGCTCCTGCAAATTGTCCTTTGACCTCCACATGGATGCACGGCAAATGCACATCCCCTCCTTTTCATGTACAAAAATAATTATCAAATGTTTGAAAAAAGGAAAGAAGGCCCACAACCATTAAGCCTCATTTCCCAGCCTTCCTCCCCAGCCCCCGAAAGCCACAGGGAGGCTTTCTGCTTTGACTTACTGTTTACCTATTCTAGATTTTAAAAAGTTCTTTAAATTAAACAACCATACACACACACACACACACACACACACACATACATGTGTTTTGCCTGAATGTACTATGTGACATCTGCATGCCGAGTGCACTTGGAGGCCAGAAGAGGGTGTCTGAGCCCTTGGAACTGAAGTGACAGACAGTTCTGAGCCTCCATATGGGTTCTGGGAATCAAACCCTGGTTTTCTGGAAGAGCAAGTGGTGATCTTAACCACTGAGCCATCTTTCTAGCCTCGTGGCTCACCTATTTTAGATATTGTATATACTTAACATATCATGGCACGTGACTTTGTGTCTGGGTTCTTTGACTTTATATGCAAAGTCCATGTACTTTAAATTATGTGTCAACATTTCTTTTCTTTTATGTCCAAGAGATATTCCATTGAAGGTAAATACTATGGTTTTATTTCTTCACCAGTGGGTGGGCATTTCTGTTGTTTCTACATTTTAGCCATTGTGAATATGTGAAAATTCTTTTATTTTATATATGTGCTATTTTGAATACCTGCTTTCTGTTCCGAAGGCAATTCGCTGACATCCTAGGAACAAACCAACAGTTCTGTGTGCCCACAGTCCAGGTGGCCGTGCACTGTTTCCCACAGCATCAGGACCCGTTCTCACTCCTGCCAACCGACAGGAGCTCTTGTTTTGCCACATCCACATCCCTGCCTATGCTTGGGACCCTTTGTTTCTGTTTTTTTCAAATGACTCAGCCATAGTTGTCATTGTGACAAACTGGAATTTATGCAGTGTCTGCAAACTCTTGGGGGCATCCAAAGAGTACTGGGTCTTCCATCTTACGGCTGAGGAAAAGCTATGCCATCTCTTCGGAGACCTCATGTCCATTTGGATTGTGCTCTTGACAACAGGAAAACAAAGCATCCTTCATCCAGGGAATTATAGGACTTCGGTGCAGGGCGCCTCTTCACACAGCTGTAGTGTGAGAGTATCAGCATGGATACTGATCACAGCATGCCCTCTCCAGTTCAGTCTTTGCACTCTGTGTATGTGCGCGCGCACACACACGTACACAGTCTCACGCTTACACGTGTGTGCTTGTTCATGTGTGTGTGCGTGCGCGTGTGCACATGTACATAGTCTCACGCTTACGTGTGTGCATGTTCATGTGTGTGTGCGTGCACATGTACATAGTCTCGCGCTTGCATGTGTGTGCATGTTCATGTGTGTGTGCGTGTGCGTGTGCACATGTACATAGTCTCACGCTTACATGTGTGTGCACGTTCATGTGTGTGTGTGCGTGCACATGTACATAGTCTCATGCTTGCATGTGTGTGCTTGTTCATGTGTGTGTGCGTGCGCGTGTGCACATGTACATAGTCTCACGCTTACGTGTGTGCATGTTCATGTGTGTGCGTGTGCACATGTACATAGTCTCATGCTTGCATGTGTGTGCTGGTTCATGTGTGTGTGTGTGTACATGTACATAGTCTCATGCTTGACATCAGATGTTTTCCTCAGTTACTTCTACACCTTATTTTTTCAAAAGATTAACCTCAGTTATTTAAAATTAAAATTAAGTGTGTGTGATGTGGGTTTGTATAGACAAGTTCAGGTGCCTAGAGTCCAGAAGAGGGCATCAGATCTCCCAGAGTTGGAACTGCAGGCAATTGTGATTGCCCAACATGGGTGCTAGGATTCCAGCTCAGGTCCTCTTTAAGAGCAGTGCATGCTCTCAACCACTGAGCCACCTCTCCATCCCCACTACCATATTTTCCCAGACAAGGTTTCTCACTGTCCCTGGTGATCATTGATTTGGCTAGACTGGCTGGTCAGTCAGTGCCTAGATCCTCCTTCCTCTGCCTTTCCAGACCTGAGTTTATTATATTATTTTGTAATAATATAATTATTATTTATTATACAATAATAAATCGAGCCCTGAAGTGCTCATTTTAAAACTGTTTTTTAGTACATGTGTATTGGGCATCTGAACTGAGGTCCTCATGTTTGTCAGTTGAGCTACTTTCTCAGGCTCTTTTCCTTCCATTTTTAGCCTTTGTTCTTCTGCTAAAATGCTTCAGTGGGCCACCAGATCTTCAGATCATCGAGGACATGATGGCATCCACACTTAGGCTCAGCCGGGGGTGGAGAATGGGGTCAGTCACATATCTGACATGGAAAGAACAACACTTCTGCACACCGGAACCTTTCTTCTCTTTCCACAGATCAGGAGTGACATCGGCAGCCAAGGCCTGGAGACAGCTGGTATCTGATTCTGGGGCTTAGGACAGATCAATGTTTAGGACCAGGAGACCGGGTCGTCATTGCAATCTGAGATGTAGGGCTTGAAACCGGAGGAGCAGGTGAGATGTAATGGAAAACGTGTCGGCTGGCAATGAACTGGAAAGAAATGTCCTGATTTGATTAGAGCGTCCCTTTAATTTTAGAAACACTATCAGGAGGGAGGCTGGCTCGGGAGTCGAGCTGCCTGCACTGGCTCTAAATCACACGTTACTGATGGGTGAGGACCCTGTTATAAATGGAAACGTGAACTGGCGGATTCTCACTAGCTATAACCCAGGGCCTGGGTAAAGTCAGTACCTATAATGTTTCCTTACCAAGTGCATGCACGCACAAGGGATACAATGTTACTCATACTCAGTAAAAATGAGAGCACTTTCTTTGTGGCATAGCTACAGCAGGTACAGAAAGGACTTTTCCTTGTTTCCCTGCGGTCAGGGTTGCTTTTTGGTAGGCTTTTATATATATTTAATAATTAAATAATTATACATTTATGTATATTAGCCCCAGAAACCGTTCAAGCGCTTTCAGGAAGCCATCAAGTAAACAAGTATGTCTCAAAAATCTTTCAAGGTGGCGCCTTCCCAGGCTCCAGCTCTTTGTACCTCACTTTTCCAGGTAGAGATGCAACCTCCACCTGCAGATAACCCTGTGTGACCCCCCTCTCTGGAATGTTCTCTGTGTCTGACTCAACACACACACACACACACACACACACACACACACACACACACACACACATGTCTGCTGGCATTCCTATTCCTGCCAGATCACTGGCTCCCGGGGCCTTAAAGAAATACTGCTGGGGGCTGGAGAGATGGCTCAGTGGTTAAGAGCATTGCCTGCTCTTCCAAAGGTCCTGAGTTCAATTCCCAGCAACCACATGGTGGCTCACAACCATCTGCAATGAGGTCTGGTGCCCTCTTCTGGCCTTCAGGCATACACACAGACTGAATGTTGTATACATTAAATAAGAAGAAAGAAAGAAAGAAAGAAAGAAAGAAAGAAAGAAAGAAAGAAAGAAAGAAAGAAAGAAAGAAAGCTGGGAGAGCTGTCATTTGGAAAAGAGACCCGACACTGATTGTTTTGTTGGTAGGGTGTTCTTTTCTTCTGTCCTACCAGTTCATGGTTATGGTGCAGATCACTAGGTTTCTTTGAAGTGGAATACGCAAGTTTCCTGTGACCAGATAGCCCGTTTCCTTCTGTCCCTAGTAATTGTTGCTACATTACATCTGTGCATTTACTTCAAAACTGACTACGACCTGAAATGTCTTGTATATTCATTCACATGGTTACTGTTGCCTCCATCCAAAAGGCAAATTTGCCCAGGTTAGGTCTTCCTAGAGCAGTGTCTGACTTCATAGTAGTGCTTGTAAAACCCCCACTGGCTGATCAACTTACAATAGAATCAATGTTTAAATGTCTTAAAAAACTTAGTTTCGGGGTTAGTGAGATGGCTGAGTGGATGGAAACATTGCCCAGGTAAGCATCTCCAGGACCCATGTGATGAAAGAAGGAACTGACTCATACAAGTCCTCTGACTTCCACACAGTGTGTCATGACACCACACACACACACACACACACACACACACACACACACACACACAAAGTAAATGTTTAAAAATACTCTTAGTTTATGTTATAATGGCCTTTTATTCTCAAAAATGTGTATGTGTGTGTGTGTGCACAAGCGTGTATGTGTGTGTGTGTGTGTGTGCACAAGCGTGTATGTGTGTGTGTGTGTGGTATTTGTGTATGCATGCTGTGGGACAATGGTTTTCCCCTGTAAAGGTTTGTTTCTTGTACTGGTTTAATGAAATGCTGATTGGCCAGTAGCCAGGCAGGAAGTATAGTCCGGGTGACCAGGCAGGAAGTAGAGGCGGGGCAAAGAGAGCAGGAGAATTCTGGGAAGAGGAACGCTCAGTCTGCAGTTGTCACCCAGCCACAGAGGAAGCAAAATGTGACTGCCTCGCCAAAAAAGGTACCAAGCCACGTGGCTAACACAGACAAGAATTATGGGCTAATAGAAGTTATGAGTTAATAAGAAGCCTGAGCTAGTAGGCCAATCAGTTTATAATTAATGTAGGCCTCTGTGTGTTTATTTGGGACTAAACAGCTGTGGAACCTGGTGGGACAGAAACATCAGTCAACATATGCACGCATGCATGTCCTTGTGTATGGACACACACGTTTGTGGGTGGATGCAGGTGCATGTGTTTGTATGTCTGTGTATCTGTAAGCCCAAGGTTGGCATCACCAGGGTTCTTCCTTGTTGTCCTCTATCTTATTCGCTGAGCCAGGGTCTTTCAAGTGAACCCAGATCTGGCCAATAAAACCAATCTAGCTTGCCAGCTTGCCCCAAGATTCCCTGCTCCATCCCTTCAAACACTGGAATTACAGGCAGGCAATTGTATCTACCTATATGAGTTCTGGGTATTCAGATTCTTGTTCTCACTGGTTTTAACCACTTAGCCATCTTCCTAAACTCCAAGCATCTCCCCTGTGGTCATTTGAATGAGAATGGCCCTCATAGGCTCATTTGTTTAAATGCTTGGTGCTCAGTTAGTGGAACTGTTTGGGAAGAATTAGGTGGTGTGGCCTTGTTGGAGTGAGTGTGGCCTTATTGGAGGAGGTGTGTCACTGGAGGTGGGCTTTGAGGTTTCAAAAGCCCCACACATGCTCAGCCTCTCTGTCTATCTGTGTCTCTCTCTCTCTCTCTCTCTCTCTCTCTCTCTCTCTTTGACTGCTACCTGCAGATCAGGATGCAAAGCTCTCAGCTACTGCTTCATTGCCATAGCTACCTGCTTCCCACCATGGTGATCATGGACTACGCCTCTGAAACTGCAAGCAAGTTCCTCGTTAAATATTTTCCTTTATAAGACTTGCCTTGGTCATGGTGTCTCTTCACAGCAATAGAACAATAACTAAGATACCTCCCTCTCCATTTATTTATTTATTTATTTATTTATTTATTTATTTATTTATTTATTTATTTAGTGTGCATGAGTGTGCACTGTTTGTGTGCAAATATATGCTCACATGTGCTGTAGCATGTGTATGGAAGTCAGAGGACAGCTTTCGGTGATCAATTCTGTCCTTCCACTGTGGGGATCCCAAGGCTCAAACTCAGAACTCAGCACATCAGGTTTTGTGGCAGGTGCCTTTCCCCTCTGAGCCGTTCGTTTCACTTCCCCTTTTTTGTCTCTCTTAAACAATTATCGTGTCTAAATTTAACTAGCCTAATTACTAAATGTCACTTAACTATATCAGTGCCTCCCAAACTTTTTCAATCCTTTGTTTACTCTTAAATATTACGGAGAATCCCAGACAGAGAGCTTGTGTTTGTGTGATATCCTTCACTGTTCAGTCAAACAGACCGCAAAACTGACAAGGTCTAAACTATATTTATCAACTCACTAAAATAACAGCAAATGCATTGTGTGTTACTATTAATAGCATAGTTGTTTCTGTTTCCAAAGTAGAGAAAAGAGAGGCATCGTTTAACAGCTTTGTTTATCTTTACAATTTTAAAATTACATTGATTTTTTTACTGTGTGTGCACACGCATGCATGCGCACACGAGTGCCCTGAGAGGTCAGAGGACAATTTGCAGTATTTCTTCCTTTCCATTCCACGTGGGGCCCCAGGATGGAACTCAAGTCATCAGGCACCACAACAAATGCTTTTCCCCTCTGACCCTTGCATATCTCTGCAAAGCGTGGCTTTATAGACACCAGCTGGGTTCTCACCTCTGTCTCTGCATTCAACAGGTGTGCGAGCATCAGAGCGACAGAGGCAAACAGCCTCTTGGCTGCCTTTGCTCAAGAAACCGTTTGGGTAGCCCCAGAGAGACTTAAAAAAATTCATTGAGAACAAACGACAGAGGTCAGCAGAAAGGAATCCTTGTTTGCTCTTGAAATGATTGTTTATTTTCTCTTCAGGGCACTGCTTAATACTAAAGTATGTTTGCATTCCTCAGGATGGCTAAAGGTGGCCAAGATGCTTGGTAAGCGGTGTAGAAAATGAACCAAACGCCATTAATGTGCTGTGTTCACACAGAAACATCCACATGCAAAGAAAACCAGCGGTGATAAATGGGTTGCCTTTGGGATGCTGAGATGCATCAGTTGGTAAAGATGCTTAGTGCAAAGTTTGCCAACTTGAGTTTGATTCCTGGGACCCTTATGGTGGAGGCTGGCCTCTGCCCTCCACATGTGTGTGTGCCACACACACCCCATCCCCACAACTGCCAGTGAATACATCAATGTAGTTCTTTAAAAGTCCCTTATTAATTCTGTGTTATGTGCCCTATCTACTCTGACATTCCCTGCTCTGTAATTCCAGGTAGGGACCGTCAGTTTCTTTTTACAGATGAAGCAGAGGCTCAGAAAACCAGAACAAGGGCTGGAGAGGTAGCTCGGTGGTTGAGAGCAGCCGCTGCTCTTGCAGAGGACCCAGGTTCGAGTCTCAGAAATCACATGGTGGCTTATAGCCTCCTCTAATTCCAGTTCTGGGGGCCCGATGCCCTCTTCTGGTCTCTATGGGCACTGCAGTCACTGCACTTAACCTTCACACGGGCAAATTCTGATCTATACAATAAAAATAAACGGTCAAAAACAAACAAACAAACAACAACAACAACAACAACAAACCCAACCAAATAATTTGTGCAGGACTACAAGGTTCAAAAGGGAGGGAGTGGTGACTGCCACACACGAGTCTTCTTTGCTCAGAAATAATCTGTTCTTTCACTTCAGACCGAAGGTTAGCATGACATTTGGAGAAGACACTCCGGGAAATAATGAGAAAGTTCACTGTCCAAGTAATCTTGTTGTCTTACTTAATGAGTGAAGAAGGGGAATAAATGTAATGTGGTGTATAACTTAGAAAGCCAATGTGTGTGTGTGTGTGTGTGCGCGTGCGCACGTGCGTGTGTATACATACTTACACACATATGTGTGTTTATTTATCTCGGGTTTTCGTTGTAGTGATTGAAAAGCTGATGAACACACTGGGAGAGGAGGTGCTAAGGGGGACAGGCACAGAGGCTGATCACCAACCCTTCACCCATAATAGAAACTAGTGTGGTGGGGAGGTGGGCGACCCAGGGAAACCCCCGGGGTGATGATGGGCCCCTGGGAGAGTCAGGCTCTTGGAAGCATGTGGCACACATCCCGAAAGGCATCAGACGAGAAAGGATGACAGAGACATTGCCCCCCCCCTTTATAATCTCTCTTTGGCTCTAAGTAAAAAAAGATAGAGAGAGAGTGGGAGGGGAGGAGGAGAAGTTCTCTCTCGCTCACTCAGTTCCGTTTTTATAAGGAGATCCACCTGCCTCGGGATATAGATATATATCGAAATGTGTATGTATATTGAAAATCATATATATGTGCATTTGGAAAGCTGTAAACATGTACACACACTATACCAATACATTATAATATATAATATAGTATATATTGAGTATCTATAATTTGAACTGAATTTACATAATTTTTCAATATATATGGACACACACACACACACACAAGTAATACACCTACAGCTAAAGATGGGAAGGTAGTTAAGTGGCCAACAGTCAGGACCATGCTGGCCGCATTAATTTGGGGGGCACTGATGTATAATCCTCCCTGTGCTGGTTAGTTTTTATTGTCAACCGGATACAACTAGTGTCACCCGACAAGATGAAACCTTGATTGGAGAATTGGCTGGATCAGACGTCTTTGGGGGATTTTCTTGATGGTGATTTTCATAGGAGAGCAGCACTATCTCTAGGCAGGTGGGCCTGGGCTGTATGAAAGGGAGCTGAGTGAACCAGAGAGAACGTCTTCTCTGGCCCCTGGTGTGTCTGTCCATCCTCCTCCCCTCCAGCTACTCTATCTCCATCACTGTCTTCTGATCCGGGTAAAGGGTTGGTGAGCAGGCCTCTGTGCCTGTCCCGCTTAGCGCCTTTCCCAGGGGGTTCATCTGCTTTTCCATCACTAAACAAAAACCTGAGATGATCAACGGATACGGAGGGAAGTTTGCTTTGACTTGCGGTATCAGCAGTTTCGTCCATGATTGATTGACTCTGTTCTTTTGAGGTCTACGGCAAGGCCCCATGCTGTGGGAGAAGCAAGACAGGGAAGCAAAACAGACAAAAAAGCTGAACTCTTGTGAGTATTTTTCAGGACTGGAACCCACCCAGTGACCTATAGCCTCACTGGGTTCCACCTTATAAAGGTTCCCTACTTCCCCAAAAGGCCAACTGAGGAACAAGCCTTTAATATTTACAGAACACCCACCCCACATTTTATGTGGGTCTGGGGATCTGAACTCCTGCCCGCTCTTTGGCATGGCAAGTGTTTTGTCTACTGAGTCATCACCCCAGCCCCACTGCTTGGTTTTGTTTTTTCTGAAACACTCACATTTTCAACTTAAAAAACTTGCTAATAAGAAAAGAGACTCTTAAAGAAAGAAATGCCCTTTGACTTAAAATCTCCATGCTCAGCTGATGGCTGATAATGTTTTGATTCTGCTAATCTTTCCTAATGATTGAGTGTATTTTTTTTTTAAATTCGTTTTGGATTACACATAATTATAGATAGCTTAAGCAGCTTCAGTTCAACTGTTCGGTTCAGGTAGTTTTGACAAGCCTCCAGATTCAAGCACTAAGTCAGATCAACACTGCTTTTTTTCCCTGAGGCCAAGTCTCCAGAAAAGGAGGGGGCAACAGCTGTCATGTAGCCATTTTTAACAAGGTGAAGAGGGCTTCCGCACACCGTGTGATGGAGACCATGCTGACAGGAAGTGGCTTCCTGCCTTGGCTGCTTTCTGGTGTGGACAAAAGGAGCCCGAGAGTTGGGTAACTTACACAGTAATGCCCTGGGGGCCTGCTGATCTCCGGTTGCCTCATGTCACACATAGCGAGAAGGCTGGCAGTAGAAAGGTAGGGTGGCCTCTGTCCCGTGATGGTCAGCAGAGCGCCCTGTTAGCTGGCTCCTGGCCAAAGCTCCCCAACCAGTGCTTGAGCTAGAGAAAACCCTAGAATACCAACCTTCACAGCCCACCCCTACCCCCAGTTTGCCTATTTGCTTAAATCAGTGAAGAAAGCATTTTTTTTTTGGTTTTTCGAGACAAAGGAAGCATTTTTAAATTGTCCATTTTAAGCTTAAAAATGCAAGTCGGACTTACTTCTGTAACAAAAGGATGGTTAGCATTCAAAATCCAAATATTTTTTTCTTTCATTAAAAACATGTTTCTGTGCATGGTTCTGTGGAAGCTGGGGTCTGTGTTCAGGTCTAGTGGTCCATGTTGACATCAAGGGCCACATGGAAGTCTGGGGTCTGGACTACAACCTGCAGCCTTGTTGGAGTCTCGAGGCCCTGCTGCAGCCGGGACCGTGCAGATCTGGGTAGCTTGGACTACTACCCAGGGCCATGTGAGGGTCTGTGGGGCTACAACAGTTGGGATCTGAGTTAATGTCTCTGACTCCTGTTGCTGCCAAGGGTTTTGAGGATGCCCGGGTTCTGGTCAGCCACCTGAGACCAGGCTGGTGTCTGGGGGCCATGCTGCAGCTGGTCCATGCATATCCGAGAGGACTGTGATGCTGCCTGGTGCCATGGTGACCTCCTGGCCAGAGCTGCTGCTGAGGGCCATGTCTGTGTCTGTGTCCCTACTGCAGCCAGGGTCTGTTTTGATGTCAGAGGGTCTTGTTACCATCAAAAGTTATGCAGATGTCTGAGGTCTGGGGTGCTATCTGTGGCCACGTGACGTTCAAGGACCACACTGCTGCTGGGGCCTTGCTGATCTAGGTGGCCTGCACTGCCACCTGGGATAATGGTGACATTCAGATCTGGCTGCTGCTGAGGACCATGTCGGGGTGTGCAATCCTCCTGGAGTCAGAGTCTGTGTTAAAGTACGAGGCCTGTGTTGCCATCAAAGGTCATAAGGATGTCTGGGTTGAAAACTGTGGCTTTGTTGGTGTATAGGGACAGTGCTGCAGCCAGGGCCATCCCAATCTGAGTGACCTGTGCTTCTACCTGGAGTCAGGGTGTCATCCAGGCCGAGATGCTGCCAAGATCCATGTCTGGGTTTGTGGTCCTTCTGTGGCCGGGGTCTGTGTTGATGTCTGTGTTACCACAGGGGGCCATAGGAACCATGTGTGATGAAAACAGAGAGCCATGCTGAGGCTCCCCCACCCTTCACCGACCCTAGGAGGGCTGGCCCAGACCCTCACAGGACACTGAAATGGAAGAGCCCTCCCCCAGCCATCCACCCCACAACTGTACACACACACACACACACACACACACACACACACACACACACACTGTGTTTGGGGAAGATGGTCCTGCCCCTCACCATGGGTAAGAGAGCACTGACCCTAACGGCATGGGCAGAGGAGAGCTGGCCGCGTCCATCACATGAAAGGGGAGGCCCAAGTATCCAGGACTGACCAGCTCAGGTAACACCCAGGCCCACAGCTGGGTCTTGAGTTGGCCCACCCTAACATCTAACCCATTTAGGACCTGTTGAAGTTCTTACAGGGAATGGTTTAGTGGACCAATATCCGCAGGATCTCCATGCCTGCTATGGCTTTGAGATATCTGAAAGTTTTGGTGAGGAACCAATGATGATGGAGTACCAGAAACCAGAAGCCTGGAACCAGACCAATGGCTCATTGCAATAAACCTACCTTTGCAAGTAAAGCTGACTGGACAAAAAGATATACTGTGTGACATACCACAGCAGCTCAGCAGCTCCTATTGCCACCAGGATGAATGAACAGGTGTTGGAGGGATGGCAAAGACAGAGGGACAAAGAGATTTTTTGTTTGTTTGCTTCTTTTTGGTTTGATTTTTTAAACTATTCTTTGGGGGGGACGCTGCAAGGGTGAGGAGCAGATATAGATGGACTGGGAGGTGAGTGGAATGGGGATATGTGATGCAAAATTCCCAAAGAATCAATAAAGAAATTATGTCAAATTTAAAAATGCTGTAGAATGATCTTTTAGTACAGCGTGAATATGTATTACTCTCATCAGTTAATAAAGAGCTGACTAATAGCAGAACAGGGAGAGGTTAGGCAGGACTTGCAAACAAGAGGAGCTTGCAGGGAAGAAGGGGGGCAGAGTCACCAGGAAACGTAAAGAGAACCAAGGTGGACACGTTGTGCTGGAAAAGGTATGGACACATGGTAGAGCATAGTTAAGAAATAAGGGTTAAGTCATAAGAGCTAGTTAGTATTACACCTAAGCTATCTGGGTTAATTTAAGTTGTAAGAGCTAGTTAGTAACAAGCCTAAGCTATCTGTGTTAATTTAAGTCATAAGAGCTAGTTAGTAATAAGCCTAAGCTATCTGCCAATCATTTATAATTAATGTCTTTGTGTGGTTATTTGGGAGCCAGTAGTCCTTTCCAAAAAAAAACTCCACCCACAAAAAAATTGTTTATGTGTAAGGGTATTTGCCTGCATGTACATGGGTGCCACAGATATCTGAAGCCAGAAGAGGGCATCAGATCCCCTGGGACTGGAGCTGCAGATGGTTGTGAGCCGCCATGTGGGTGCTGGGAATCAAACCCAGGTCCTTCTGGAAGAACAGCCAGTGCTCTTAACTGCTGAACCACCTCTCTAGCCTCATATTAATACATTTTTAATAGACTGACATATTTCAAATCATTTAATGACAAAAATCACCAGCCAGTTGATAGTAAAAAGGATTTCCTTAGCCAAATAAAAATTATCTGCTTAAAATTTCTAGCCAAGGTTAGTGTGGTAGCACAGGCCTGTCATTTAAGCTACTCTGGAGACACAGGCAGAAAAGCGTAAGTTCGAGGCCAGCCTGGGAAACTTAGGGGGATCCTGTTTCAAAATACATAGTAGGTCAGCGGCAGGGAGCCTAGGTCATGTAAGGCCTTGGGTTCAATCCCCAACACACCAAACCAAACCAAACCCGAAGCAATAGTATATCTATTGGAGGTACGTGAAAAGCATTTCTTTGGTGTCATGTGAGACATCTAACAATTAAATGGAAAAATTAATATGCTTATCTGTCAATAGGATATCAAGAAACAATATTGAGCCAGGCATGCTGCTGCATGCCTTTAATCCCAGCACTTGGAAGGCAGAGGCAGCTGGAGCTCTATGAGTTCAAGGCCAGCCTGGTCTACAGAGGGAGCTCCCGGCCAACCAGGGCTATATAGTGAGATCCTGCCAAAAAAAAAAAAAAAAATAAATAAATAAAAATAAAAAGAGGAGAAATAAAATGTTAAATTCTGTCCTTACTGATATTTTTAAGTTGATTTCAGGTTTTGCAGAGAACATGGATAAATGATGTTGGTTTTTTTGTTTGTTTTGTTTTTTCCAGTGTCTACTCATGGTCCAATGCATTTGTGTGTATGTGGGCTGCCTGATTTTGGTAAATTTTTTTTTTTTTTTTGGTTTTTCGAGACAGGGTTTCTCTGTAGCTTTGAAGCCTATCCTGGAACTAGCTCTTGTAGACCAGGCTGGTCTCGAATTCACAGAGATCCGCCTGCCTCTGCCTCCCGAGTGCTGGGATTAAAGGCGTGCGCCACCACCGCCCGGCTTTGGTAAATGTTTTATCAACTTTAAAAAAGAATAAGAAAGCCGGGCAGTGGTGGTGCATGCCTTTAATCCCAGCACTCAGGAGGCAGAGGCAGGCAGATCTCTGTGAGTTTGAGGACAGCCTGGTCTACAAGAGCTAGTTCCAGGACAGATTCCAAAGCTATAGTGAAACCCTGTCTTGAAACCTCCTCCCCTGCACCCTAAATAAGAGAATGGATGGTCTAATCTTTCCTTGAGCATGAGAGATGGCTCAGTGGGTAAGGGTTAATAAGGTTATGGCTTTTCCAGAATACCCAGACTCTGTTGCCAGCATTCACACAGCAGCTAGCTCTACTTCTGGGGGGATCCAGCGCCCTCTTCTGGCCTCCACAGGTACTGCATATGTACATAGTGGTGCAGACAAAATACTGATAGGCATAAAATAAAAACAATAAATCTTTTAAAAAAAAGAATGAGAATTATTGATTGAGAATCAAAGCTCTGTCCATAATCTAGGAGGTCAAACTTTTAAATTATACTATTCTGTGACTGGTGAGATGGCTTCATAGTTCAGAGCAAGAACATCTCCTCTAGTGGACAGGAGTCAACACCTAGCACCCATGTTGGACAGCTCACAAGCACCTGTAACTCCATCTATAGGGGATCTGATGCCCTCTTCTGGCCTCTGCAGGCACCAGAACATAACTGACATATACTCATGCAGGCATACACATAAAAATGTTTAAATTCTCTTGTCCAAACTTTGACTCTTCCTGCTTACATTTTAGGTTGCTTGACTGTATGTTAAAAATCACTCAGTTTGGTTGTGCATTTTGTGGTCAGGTTCTATTTAGTAGTTACTTTTGTAGGCAGAAGGACTACAGACTATCTGGTCTTTCAGGTTGTAAGAAGAAGAAATAAGTCTCCGTTTTTCACTTCCTTAATTATAGAAGATGTTTTTGGAATAGATAGCATGCACATGGGGTTGAAAATATAAAAGGGGGGAGGAGATGGAAATCTAAAAAAAAAAAAACGAAAATATAAAAGGACTGAAGTCACAAGACATTAATTACCTTTCTCATGGCTGATGGAGGAGAGTTATCTGTCTATGTTTCTTTCATTGGTTAATTAATAAAGAAAACTGCCTTGGCCCTTTAAGAGACAGAAAATTAGGTAGGTGGAGTAGACAGAACAGAATTGTGGAAACAAGGAAGTAGAGTTGGGGAGACGCTTCAGGCAGTCTCCATAGGGAGTCTCCATGCTGCTCCTCTCCGAGATGGACGCAGGTTAAGATCTCTCCTGGTAAGCCACACCTCGTGGTGCTACCCAGATTACTAAATATGGGTTAAAGGAAGATGTGAAAATTAGCCAATAAGAGGCTAAAACTATGGGCCAGGCAGTGTTTTAAAAGAATACAGTTTCCGTGTAATTATTTCGGGTGTAAAGCTAGCCGGCGGCCGGGTGGCGGGACACAGCCCCGCCGCTTCACACTACACATGGCTGTAATTAAATACCCGACAGAAGCCATTTCAGGAGGAGGCTTTTATTGTGGCTCCTGGTTCGAGGAGATGCAGTCCCTGACGGTGGAAAGTCACGGACCAATTCACGACAGCAGCACTGTGTGGTTGAGACTCCTCGAATCTCAACTAATCAAGAAGCATGGTCTGAACTAGAAGTTAAGCCTTGCTGTAACCGTCAAGGCCCACGCACTGTGAGCCCACTTCCTCCAGCTAGGTTCTACCTCCTCGAGGTTCCACAATCTTTTAAAAACAGTGTCTCCAGCCAGGGACCAAGGTTCAATCACATAAGCCTCTGGCAAATATAGCACATAGGGGAAAAGTTAAATAGTCGCTACTTTCACCCAGGTTCCTTTATTTTATTTTATTTTACTTGGTTTTTTTTTGAGACAGGGTTTCTCTATAGCTTTGGAGTGTATCCCAAACTAACTCTTGTAGACCAGGCTGGTCTCAAACTCACAGAGATCCGCCTGCCTCTGCCTCCCAAGTGCTGGGATTAAAGGCGTGCTCCGCCACCACCTGGCTCAGGTTACCTTACTTTTAGGAGTTGCTTCTGAGCTCTTTTTCTGGGACTGTCTGTAAATCAGTCCCTGCCCACTTCTCTCTTTTATCATTTCCCTTTCTTTTTTCTTCCTTTCCTCTTCTTTTAACACAGACATTTCTGTCCTGTGCACACTGTTTTCTGATCCCCGCTTTATTTTTGATCCCTTAAAAAACAGTCAGCTATGTACCTGTACTTGGGAAGTGGAGGCAGGACGATCCAAAGTTCAAGACTAGCCTGGCCTATACCAGACCCTGTTTCCAACACATAAACAGGCAAACCTCCCCAAATATCGAAAAACATCACAATATCAAAAATTTTATGTGCTCTTCTGTTTCAGGAGATTTGTTTGTGTTTGCCACTCTGAGACCACCACTGGAGTGGACCATAGAGTTTTCTGATGGACTCAGAGGAAGATAGAGGGACGCAGACATAATGAAGAAGGGCTTAGAAGGTATAAGGTCTTTTTGATTGGGGAAGGTAGAAGAGAGGGTGAGGCGATCGTTTCTCTGTGGCTCCGTGGATCAATCGGGTTTATTTTCTACTATTTGACTTCCAAGCTTTATTTATTGATAGAACAATGAAAGAAGCCACAATACTCTTCGTAGTTTGAGTGCCGGCCTTTTTCTATTATGAGAACGTCCCTGATGCATCATAGATGATACTTTACAGCATCATAGATAGTTTACAGCATCATAGATACTTTACAGCATCATAGATAGTTTACAGCATCATAGATACTTTACAGCATCATAGATAGTTTACAGCATCATAGATACTTTACAGCATCATAGATAGTTTACAGCATCATAGATACTTTACAGCATCATAGATACTTTACAGCATCATAGATAGTTTACAGCATCATAGATAGTTTACAGCATCATAGATAGTTTACAGCATCATAGATACTTTACAGCATCATAGATACTTTACAGCATCATAGATACTTTACAGCATCATAGATACTTTACAGCATCATAGATACTTTACAGCATCATAGATACTTTACAGCATCATAGATACTTTACAGCATCATAGATACTTTACAGCATCATAGATAGTTTACAGCATCATAGATACTTTACAGCATCATAGATACTTTACAGCATCATAGATACTTTACAGCATCATAGATAGTTTACAGCATCATAGATACTTTACAGCATGCATTATTTATTGTATTCATTTCTTCATGTTGCAATGGCTGGAATACCCAGAAGACGCAGTTAGTGCAGGGAAGGTTAATTGTAGCTCACAGCTTCAGAACAGAGTTGTTTGGCCCCTTGTCCATGGGCAGGATACCTTACTGGCAGAAGCATGTGGCTACGTACTTATTTATTGAGATGGGGGTCTCACGATATAGCCCGGTTGTCTTGGTACTCTCTACGTAGATCAGGCCTGTCTTGAACTCACAGAAATCCACCTACCTCTGCTGTCTGAGTGCTGGGATTAAAGGTGTGCGCCACAATGCCCCGCAGGCATGTGCTTTTTTAAAACAAATCATACCATATTTTTATGTATGGGAAAAATTTTTGTCTAATTCAAAGTCATGACAATTTTATCTATGTCCTCTTTCTATTCTTTTACATTGATGTTTTATATGGAAGTCTGTGATTTCATTTGAATTGACATTTTTGTATGGGGTGAGGGATGGACACAAGCCCATATTTCTGCATATACAGATTAGCAAACTGTTCTAGCACCATTTATTGAAAAGACTGTAGTCTTTTCCTATAGTAAAAAAAAAAAAACTTGTCTTTAACGTTCTTATTTATTTTCATGTGTGCATGTGTGTCCCCGTGGGTATACGTGCACATGTGTGGGTATGTAAAGGCCCAGGGTGACATCAGTGATCTTCTGTGTTTACTGTCAAGCAGGATCTACCAACTGAAGTCTGGGCCTGCCAGCGTGACTAGTCGAACTGGCTGGCTTGCTCTTTGGATCCTCTGTCACTACCTCATGCGTGCTGACATCACAGTTAGGCTGCCATGTCTACCTGGCACTTGTCTGACTTGGAGGGTCTGAGCTCAGGTCACCATTCTTGCATAGCAAGTACTTCACCTGCGGCTGCTTCTCTCCAGACCTTGTCTTTGTTCCTTTATTAGCGACAAGTTGCCCGTGTTCGTGTGGCTCTGTTCCTGGCGTTCCTGTTCAGTTCCTCCATCTATTCGTACAGACCGATGTCAACAGTATTTTATTGCTAGGCTGTCTGATGACCTTGGCCCTTCACCTCTGTTCTTTGTGTAGAGCTGTTTTGGCAAATCTTCATCTTGTGTATTTTTCTTTTTTAAAGTATCTGTAGTTATTCAGAGTCAACTTGCTAATATCTGCCACGAATCATTCGGCAGGTTTATCTTTAAAGATTTTACAGTTTTGTTTTTCATTAATACACTAAAAAATTTTAAATCAGTTTTATTTTAAGAGTGCTTTGTCTGCATGGATGTCTGTGTACCACATCTGCACTGGTGTCCGCAGAGACTAGAAGAAGGTGTCAGATCCCCTGGGACTAGAGTTCCAGATGATTGTGAGCCACCATGTGGGTGGGTGCTGAGAGTTGAATCCAGGTCTTCTGAAGGGCATCCAGAGCTCCTAACTGTTGAGACATCTCTCCAGCCCCTAATCTTTTACAGTTTTGAAGCTGTTGTTTTTAAGTTTTAATTTCCAATTTTCATTTCTAGTCCACAAAAACCAATTTTTGTATTTTTTCATAGTGTTGTACAATTTTGCTAACCTTACATACTAGTGTGTGCGTCTCTCTATAACACATATATAAAACATATATACATATTCTTACATATGTTTTCTAAGACCATTGTTCTTTCTTTCTGAGATAGTTGTCTTTTACTCCGCATTCTTGCATTATTAAACTAACTAGAGCCTATAGCATTTTTTCTTGTCAGACTATCTTTGGATTGTCAACCCCAAAATAATGACTTGGAGACTTACTATTAATTATGAAAACTTGGCCTTAGTTGTCCCTAACTAGTTCTTATAACTTAAATTAGTCCATATTTTTAAATCTACATTCTTCCATGTGATTCAGTTACCTCTTCTTAGTACAGCACATCCGACGAGTTCTGAGTCTTCTGGCAAAATGTGCATGCCTAGATTCCTCCTTCTCCATTCCTCTCTTTCCCCAGAAGTCCTGCCTATCTCTCCCACCTAGCTGTTGTCCATTTAGTTCTTTATTAAACCAATGAGAACATGCCTTAAGCAGAGAAATATCTTTATAATGTAAACAAATATTCTGCAACATTTCCCCGTTTTGTCTAGTTAAAAAGGAAAGTTTTAACGCTAACATAGTAAAACTATATACAATAAGAACAATTATCAATTAAGAATTACATTCACGATGTCCAGTCCATTTGCATTTGGCAAATTTGGAGAAAGGACTGTGTTATCTATCCTATCTTAGTGAGTTCAAAATTTTATACCTAAACTGCTTTTCATCGTAACTTGTATTACCATCCTAAAAATATCTTTTTAGATAAATATCTTAAAACATCTTTTTTAGATAAACACCTTTAGCTTTTATATCTCTCAACCTTTTACACTTTATACCTCTTTTGTGGGTTTCTTTTCTGAATTTGGTAATGAGGAAAACTTCAACTGTAGCTATGTAGTCTTCAACCCCATCAAAGATCCAAGAACGATATAATATTATCTGAGTAGACAGGGATTACAGAGCAAGCAACTTCCAAAACTGTAGAAATGACAGAGACATCTAGCTGCCTGGACAGTCACCCAACTTTCCTCTGCAACATTGGGGCATCCATCTTTGGTCTACATGTCTAGAATATTTGACAGACTTTTTTTGTGAAGCTGGAATTTGAAGGATCGTCCTACCTCATTTTGGCAAAGTTTGGCAGTTGCTTTCTGTTGTGTCATGTTTGTCCAGTTTGGATAGTATATTGTCAGCAGTCAAGGCAAAGTTAGTTTCTTTGCCCAGTGGTTAGCTGCCACATTGAAGGTAAACTCCATATATAGGTTCTTTGATGCCCATCATCTTCTCTGAAGTAAATCGGGACTGCCAGAAGCAAATGTGTCTCACTGTCATGAAAAGTCTTATGTTATTAAAACATTTTAAATGCCATATACTGTAAGTATCTGAAGTTTGAAGACCATTTATATATCTAAAATATATTTCTGTTTAATCTCAAAAACATACCTAACATGCCTACAAGTTTGATTTTTATAGATGACTAACTACTAATCTGTGTTTCTTAATTATTCTGAATAGTTTATAATAATAGTTTTTAAGAGTTACAGATTACATTTTTAAACAAGCTGCATAAGTACAATACATTAAAGAAGAGTAGAAGCATATATACAGTATGTTAGAATAAAAAACCTTAAATTTGTTTCTGCATGCAAAAAAAATCCATACCAATATAAAATATTTGAGATTTGTAGTTGCTTTTTTCAGTTTAAAAGTAGGCTCAATAGTCTACCCTTTTGTTCTATCATTCCTATATCCACCGTTTTTTCTTTTTTTCTTTTTTTCCTTTCTTTTCTTCAGCAGAGGATGGTTTCAACATTTTCTTTTTAGAAAGAGATCCTTAAATCCAACCCCCCTTTCTTAGTTTCCTCCCTTACCATGACCAGTAACAATTTACAACCAATTTTCCTAAATGATGACAAACATCCATAACCCACCCAATAACCAAAACCCACCATCCCCACCTCTTGGGAATGTGGGCATTGTTTTCTTAAGTCTGTTTTCTGTTGTCTGGGGACCCTGAGAAAATTGAGAGGTCAAGTCTTGGAAAAACTAGCTATAACATTTGTTGTCCAGTCTCTGTGTAACGGGAAAGTGCAGGACTTATCTGAAGTCCTGGCTGGAGTAGTCTGTGAGGCTGGGCACTCTTAACTAGCAACTTTGAAGATGTCTTGAGCAGTCTGTAGTCCAAAACTGATTGTTGGGTGTTGTTTGTCAGCTTAATGATGATACCACAATTCAGGTGAAATCATTGTTGTGGGGGCCCCGTCATCTTTCTGGAGACTTCAAAGGTCACTGTTAGAAATGGTTATGGTTCACTGCAGAAAATTTAACCATTTTAAATGTCATATAAAGCAGATCTTGGAGAGGATAAAGGACCACGATCTATTAAATACCTCCAGAGTACACAAACTTAGTTCCTAATTACTTGCTTCAGACTCAAGGCTAAAATCATGTACAAAAAGCTAGATGAAGACTATTCCTATAATTAATTAGTACTCTATATGACCATCAATATCACAACAGAAGCTTATATACATAGACATATAATAATATTATAAATTTTGAGATAATACTTATACTTAAGAAAAGTTTTAAAAAGTCAAAATAAAATCAAAGGATTATGAAATTAGTGATAATGGAATAGTCTCTTAATTTTGGTTTTTCTTCTGTTACATACCAGGTGGCTCTTCTGACATGAGAAAGAGATTTTGGATTATCCTTTAACAAGCATGCATGGGTTTAGAGAAGGAGAAAGCCACACTCCAACTCAAAAAACAAGCTTTAATTTCTAATTGAATTGGGACTACAAGAAGACCATTTGCTTTATATGTTTGTAGAGAATAGCAGAAAAAAACATCTTAGAAGATTTATGAGAGTTTATCCTATTGGAAGTATGTTATACCATTAGGCCAAGTAACTTTTTCTTGGGAATTTTCACTGGATGATTCTCCCTTCTTCAGATATCTCGTTTGTCCAGTGGTCTTCAGATTCCTTAGCTGGATGCTTTTATTCTTCTGGAAAGACAAAAAAAAAAAAAAAAAAAACCTACCCCAGCCCTAACTTTGGGGAGTTTCACTTTTTGGCAGATTATGTCTGATCAAATAAAATGCATTTGTTAGTCTTATAAGTTAGTTTTCTCACATTGAGGGAGCTGTGTCTTGCTTAGTTATAGATTCTCATCAAACTCAGAATGGCAGAGTTGGTAAACAAAACAGTATCTTTCATCAGGTTTCAGACAGTAAGTGTTCATGAGCTCCTGATCATGGAGATGACTCAAACTAAAAAAAGAAAAAAAAGACTTCAAAATGTGTTATGAAAAGAAAGAGTGATCTATAGGATGACATTACACTTAATTATCCAAAGTAAAGTTATATTTGTTCCATTTGCTCTAAAATAAATACATGTTCTATCATAACGCCTGTGGTGGTTTGGGAAAATATGGCCTCAAAATGGAATGGCACTATTGAGAGGTGTGGCCTTGGAGTAGATATGGTCTTGTTGCAGAAAGTAGAGGTAGAGGTGGGCTTTGAGGTCTCATATATGCTCAAGCCACACCCAGTGTTTCAGACTACTTCCTGTTGCCTGCAAGCCAAGATGTAGGACACTTGGTTACTTACCCAGCACCATGCCTGCCTGCATGCCACCATGTCACACCATGATGATAATGGACTAAACATTTGAAAATGTAATCCACCCCAATTCAGTATTTTTCCTTTATAAGGGTTGCTGTGGTCATGGTGTCTCTTCACTAGAAATACTAACCAAGACAGAAGTTGGTACCACAAACTGGGGTATTGTTGTGATAGACCTGACCATGACTTCATTTGGAGGAATATGGACCTTGGGACTGTGGACTAGAAAAACAGTTGAATGCTTTAAATGCAGCTTCATGGGAAATCCTAATAGGAGCATGGAAGACAGTGGTGCTAAGAGTGATTTGAACTTTCTGTGTGTGTGTGTGTGTGTGTGTGTGTGTGTGTGTTGGGGGGGCTGGTTCAAGAGACTTCAGAGAAGAATTTTGTGTTGCTAGAGATTGTTATTGTGATATCTTGGTAAAGAATGTGGTTGCTTTTTTTGTCCTTGTCTGAAGAGTCTGCCTGAGGCTAAAGTGAAGAGTTTTGGACGAATTCCTTTGGCAGAGGAAATCTCAATATAGCTAGTATCAACTCTGTTGTGTGGTTATTATTGGTCACTCTCACTCAGATTTATAATAAAAAGGAAGAAGAAAATGTAAAAATTGAGGAGAAAAGGAGCACCAGGAAGTGGGATGGAGCTAAGTCCTGTGTTCAATGAGATAAACAAACTAAGAAATGGGATAAAGAATGATGGCCTCAGGGTAAGATCCCATTCAGCTAAATTTCCAACTCGTGAAAAAGAATTAAACAAAAGTTTACAGCCAGGTGTGGTGGCTTTAATCCCAGCACTCAGAAGGTAGAGGCTGGCAGATCTCTGAGTGTGAGGCCAGCCTGGTCTACAGATCCAGTTTCAGGACAGCCAAGCTTAGGTAGTAAAGGAAATTATAGAAAATAGAAAGCTGGTGAAGATGTAATTGGATGAGGGGTCATGTTCCAGCCCCAGTAAGTAACAGAATTTGGGAGCTTTGGTCACATGGTTCTCCAGTTAGGGATAGAAGAGACAGGTCACAGAATTTGCCTCCATGCCTAAAGAAAGCCACTGAAGCCAGGCATGTGTCAGGAGTGTCCCAGAATTGAGGCCTGGGCTACTGCACAAAACTGTAAAATTGAAGCTTGGATTGCCTTGGAGACCCCCAAAATATTGGAGATGCCAGAGCCGTGGGATACCCGCCAAGGAAAGCTGCTAACAGAGAGTGGAACCAGCCCAAGAGAAAGAAGTGTGTTGTAGTCAACAGAACTGAAAGGAATTGGAGATCTGAAGAACATTTTAACAACAGACACAGAGATGCAGGGTTTGGAGTTTGCCCAGATGATTTTTAGTCTTGCTTTGATCCAGTATTTCCTCACTATGCTTCCTTCTCTATGTTTTGAAACTGTAATGTATATCCTGTGCCATTATATGCTGGAAGTATATGATGTTTTTTGATTTTGATTTTACAGGAAATTACAGTTAAGACAGTAGCTTGAATAAGTTAGCAATTTGAATAAGATAGTAAAATGAATCTCAGAAGAGATTTTGAACTTTAGACTTTTAAATAAATTTGAGACTATAATAGATTATGGGGGCTTTTGAAGTTGGGCTGAAGGCATTTTTGCATTATGATATGGCTACAAGCCTTTGGGGGCCAGGGAGTGGAATGCAGTGGTTTGAAAGAAAATGGCCCTAAAGGGAGTGGCACTATTAGGAGGTGTGGCCTTGTTGGAGTAAGTGTGTCACTGTGGAGGTGGATTTTGAGTTTCATATATGCTCAAGCCACACCTGGTGTTTCAGATCACTTCCTGTTGCCTGCAAGCTAAGATGTGGGAAACTTGGCTACTTCTCTAGCACCATGTCTGCCTGCATGCCACCATGTCACACCCTGATGATAATATGCTAAATCTCTGAAAATGTAAACAGTCCCTATTAAGTGTATTTCCTTTATAAGGGTTGCTGTGGTCATGGTGTCTCTTCACAGCAACAGAAACCCTAACCAAGACAATCTCCGGTATCTTGTTTGTAAGCTATATGGAATATGTAAAGATATTACAGATGTATTTCTGTATTTTTTTTAAACCAAGGACAAACCACGGAATTTTGTGACTTGTCGGACTCAAGGGCAGACATGGGCTACTTTTCTCCTTCAATACATTATTTTATCCACCAGTCATCTTGGGAAATACTGTAGAAAGGAGTCATCTATGCGAATGATCTAGACTTAGAGGTGCAATTCAGCAGAGGTCGGGAGCAGGAGATGTGACTGACTTCACAGAGTGGAAGGACGACTTCTAAGACCAAGGCCATCTCGTGGGGGGGCTCTTCATTCAGACCTCAGACTTCCTGCATCTCCCCGGCCTGCACTGTGAGAATGCAGTCGTGGGCTTGCTTTGTGGCACAGGGAGAGCAAAGGACACAGAGAGGACATCTGTTCCTCCTAGGAAGTTAAGCTGTCTAAAAATATTTTCTCTGCCAGTGGCCCCTTGCTGCTTCGGCCCTTTGATCTTTGGCTCCAGAGAGAGGATGCTTGAAGTTTTCTGTTTCCCTCTGCCATCAGGAAAACGGTGACAATGTCTGCACCGCTACAAAGAGGACTTCATCTCAGATGTAAAACTTTTGGAGGTGCAGGCATTGTAGCGAATAGGAAGGACAGCATTCTCGTGTGCGCGTGCGCGCGTGCGTGTATGTGTGTGTGTTCATGAATGCACGTATGTGGAGGCTAGAGGTTGATGTCATGTCCTCCTCACTCCCTTTCCACTTTAGTTTTTGACAGGGTCTCTCCCTGAACCGGAACCTGCTAGATTTGGCTAGGCAGACTGGCCAGTGAGTGCCAGGGACCTCTCATCTCTTCTTCCCCAGGACTGGGATTGTGGGCAAGCATTTCCACTCTAGCCTTTTATGTGGGTGCAGGGGATTAAACTCAAGCCCCCCCATGCTTATATGGTAAGCACTGACTAAGCTATCTCCCCAGCCTCCTATTCTTCCCACAAAGCCCAAAGAACTACATTTTCTTCATTTAGAAAAGGACGATCAAGTATGCTCTTTGCACAGGTCCCAAAGGAACGTCCTTTAGATTGAGTGATGACGTTTCAAGCCCATTTCCTGGTGAGTCAGAGAGTACTGATGGATCAAAATGGAAGAACAGCTTTCTCGGGAACCAGCCAATTCTGCAGTCAATTTAATGAGTCAGATTGATGTCTCAGCGAAGCGGTGAAGACCCCACGAGAGTTTTTGATGTCTGTGTGACAGTAGAGTCTGGAAAGCACAAATAGCTTTCAGGGCACTGTTCCATGACAGTCTTGGAGTTGAAGTCCATTTATAGCATTAGGAGTCATGAGCTCTCCACTTAGAGACTCCTTGTCTCCTCACCCCATCTTCTCCTCCTCCTCCCATGCTTCCTTCTGAGCCTCTTCCTTTATCTTCTTTCTCATCTCCATCCTCTTTGTCCTCCTTTATCCATTTTTCCTTTCTCCCTCCCCCTTGAAGACAAAAGTCTCCCCCCTTCATAGTATAAGAATAAGTTAGGCTCACTGCGGAAAGTAACAATCAGCATGGCATGGCTCTTGCTTTGGAATCAAACTTGTCTTTAAGATGGCATTCTTAGCCGGGCGGTGGTGGCGCACGCCTTTAATCCCAGCACTCGGGAGGCAGAGGCAGGCGGATCTCTGTGAGTTCGAGACCAGCCTGGTCTACAAGAGCTAGTTCCAGGACAGGCTCCAAAGCCACAGAGAAACCCTGTCTCGAAAAAACCAAAAAAAAAAAAAAAAAAAAAAAAAAAATGGCATTCTTGCCAGGTGGTGGGGGCACGTACCTTTAGTCCCAGCACTTAGGAGACCAAGGCAGGCAGATCTTTGAATCTGAAGCCAGCCTGGTCTACATAGTTCTAGGATAGCCAGAGATACACAGAGAAACTCTGTTTTGAAAAACAAAACAAAACAAACAAAACAAAACAACGCAAAACAAAACAAAGCAGCATCCTCTTGGGTTGAGGGAGATCAGGCAGGTTTGAAGTTCTTTCTGTGCATGCATGAGAACCTGAGTCTAGAACCACAGCTCACAGAGTCAGGAACGTCAGTGTGTACCTAGAATCCCAGCGTCCCGGAGAGGTAGAGTCAGGAGGATTCCTGAAGCTTGCTGGCCAGCTGGTCTGACTGAATTGGAGAATCCATGTTGAGTGAGTGACCTTGTCTCAAAAAAAAAAAGGTGTAGAGTGATGAGGGATTCCCATCTTTATGCTGTGATTACCATTGATTAACAAAGAAACTGCTTTGGCCCTATAGTAGGGCAGAATAGAGGTAGGCAGGGTGGGGTGGGGGACTAAACTGAATGCTGGGAGGAAGGTGGAGTCAAGAGATGGCATGTAGCTGCCACTGGGAACAGATGAGCTGGAACCTTGCCAGTAAGCCACTGCCATGTGGTGATACTCAGATTAATAGAAATGGGTTAAATTAAAATGTAAGAGCTAGCCAATAAGAAGCTAGAGTTAACAGGCCAAGCAGTGATTTAATTAATACAGTTTCTGTGTGGCTATTTTGGGACTGAGCAGCCGGGAACAAGCAAGCAGCCTCCTTTCTTATTACAGTAGAGAATTTGAGGAAGACACTCATTGATCTGTGACTGTCACATGTATACACACACACACACACACGCTGGTGCCCATAAACACACGTGCACATTGAACATGTGTGTATATGAGCATGTGCACACATGCACACAAAGTTCGTTGTTGAGTACCTGTGTAATCTTGGAGAAGTGACTCATGGACACATGCAACATAGTGCAAGGGGTAGTGAGAGTGCAAAATAGTGTTTCATTAATGAAAATCAGGCAAATGTAGGTTATTAAAAGTGCCTGCAATTCGATGGCTGGAAAAGAAGCTTTCTGATGAGGCCTTATACAGTTCTTCATGTTGCGATGACTCCCATTATAAAATTATGTTCATTGCTACTTCATAACTGTAATTTTGCTACTGTTACGAATCATAATGTAAATATCTGACATATAGGATATCTGATCTGCCACCCCTGTGAAAAGGTCATTTAATCCCCCAAAGGGGTCATGACCCACAGGTTGAGAGATACCGTCTTAGAGGTTCTGAAATGTTCTCTTCACCCTTTGTGATGTGCTGTCAGCTGGCCTCAATTCATCATTTTTCCTCTTGCCTAGACTACTCTCCCCACCCTATGCTTCCTCTTTACCATCCACCAATTCCTCCACCACTCTGGCAAATCCCTTTAAAAATGAGCTCTAATGGTTCTTCTAGGAAGACTTTTCTTCTTCCCGGCCTCTCAAATAGGGCTCCATCTCCTGTCTTCTGTGCTAATGTTGTACACACAGTTTGTGCACACATTCTTACTGTCATTGACTCATCGTGTAGACTACACCCTTGTTTTCATGTCTGGCTCTGCCACTGCTCTGTGTATTTATTATTGTTATTATTTTGTGGTGCTGTAGCAAGTTGCTGGGCATGCACTATAAGACACTGGTCAAAGAATCCCAGGCTAACTACAAAATAGACCAAATTAATTATATTTTCTTTATTGTAAGGGCAAACTCACAAAACAGGAACAAGAAGTCCAAACTCAGCTGTGTAGTGTGGGAACCACAGAGAGAAAGAGAGAGAGAGCCCTGGGCGGGTGGCAGTTTTTCTCTGTACCCAAAAGGTCACACCCTAACTTGGTCCCGCCTCTTAAAGATCATTGGCTGATTCCCCATCAGGCATATCCTCCCTCAGCATCATGAATTTATTATCTCTACTCTGGAAGTCAGAGATTCTATGTAGCTCTCACTAGACTAAAATCAAGATGCCGGCAGGATTGGGTTCATTTTTGGAGGTTTTGGGGGAAGATCCCCATTATTTTCTGTGTTATTTAGCTTTTTGTGGCTGAGACAAAATACTTGAGCCCAATCAGCTTAATAAAGAAGAATGCTCTATTTTAGTTCACGGCTTCAGTCCCTGATTGCTTGGCTTCGCTGCTTTGAGGTCCCTGGCAAGGCAAGAACATAGTAGAGAGTATTGGCAGAACAGAGAAGAAAGGTCTGGGATACTAATGGCTCACAAAGACTTACATAGCTCCAATGACTGTTCTTCCTTCTACTAGACTCCTCCTCTGAAAGAGTCTACCCACCAAGACTTATGCATTTGTGCCTTTGATGGGAACACTTAAAATCAAAACCATAACATTGTCTTTTCCAACTGCCAGAGGGAACTTGCATTTTTTGGCTTGTGATCCCTTCTCTCATCTTCAACCTATGAAGCTGAGTCTTCCCGAGGTGGTTTCATTTTGACATGGGTTCTTTGCACCTTCTTCTTTGTCGTGGATTGTCCTGTGATTGTTTTGGACCCATCCACATGATCCAGGATAATTTATCTATCTTAAAGTCTTCTGATTATCAATTTAAAACCAACCCAAAATGTTAGTTTCTGCTTTGTATGTATCACAATTGAAGGGCTCTAGTAGACCCAAGCACAGCAAACATGGCTCTGGCAGGCATTGCCCTTTTCCCCATTCCCTCTTCCTTGTTAAACCTTAGATTATATTCCTAAAGCTAGCCCCCAAGGCCTATTACCTTATTTGGCCACTTCTTCCTCCTGAGGCTGACTACCAAGGACCAGCAATCAAAGTATTGAAGTCCAACAATCAAGAGCCCCCTTTTGACTACCCCAATTAGCATGCCTAATCCAAACAAACCAACCCATCCTAACATGGGGTTTCCCCTTTATAAACCACCATTTGCCTATGGGCCGTGTATATCTCCTCTCTATCCAGAGGAAGTCCTTTGTCTCTCCAGGGTGAGTATCCCTTCCTCCTCTCTCTTGTCCCCTTTCCCATCTCCTTATGCCAAGAACTTGGTCTTGGTGTGTCCTGTGACGATTCAGGTCCTTTAACCACTATATGCACAGATTTGGGGAGTAGGCTCAGGACACTTTGGGAGGGGCGTTAGTTGAGCTGTTTCGGCCCAGAGTTTTAATTTCTGCACCATTCTAGAGTATTTCAGAAGCCTGTATATATTTGTCTCAGTTACTTTTTGCTGTGATAAACAATATTTGAGAACTTAGAGGAAAGAACTATTGGCTCACAGTTTGAGGGTGCAGAGTCCTTCATGACAGAGAAGTCAGGAAGCAGGCATGTGAGATAGCTGTCTACCTTGTATCCACAGTATGTTATTTGATCTGCTAGTTTTCTCCTGTTTTATTCAGTACAGGGCTTAAGTCCTTGGATGCTGCTGCTCTCCTTCAGGAGGTCTTCCCTGTTCTGTTAACTCTTTCTGAGAAAACCCACATAGACATTCCTAGAGATGTGTTTCCACAGTGATTCTAAATCCCAGAGAGCTGACAGTAAAGATTAGCTATCACGACAGCATGCAAGAGGGGACATTTGATCTAAGGGAAATGTATGAGCTATAACCTACCACTTGTTACTGTGCAGTGTACAAGCCTAGTGTAGGTGTGTCTGTGTGGTTTTATAGATGACTTTACAGAAACTCTGAAGAATAATGTTTTGTGACACATGGAAGTTAGAAGGAATTTAAAGCTACCATGGTTTCATTGGAATGTAGCAAAACTTATTCTTCTTATGTAGCGTCTATCACCATTCCTGCTACAATAGTAAAAGCAAGGAGTTGTCAGTAAGACCTGTGGCCACAAAGTCTAAAATAAATGCCTGGCCCTTTATGGGGTAAAAAGCTGCTAATCCCTATGATGGTTAATTTTGATCATCAGCTGATTGGACTGAAAATGGCTAGGAGATTGGTGAGCTATGTCTGTGAAGACAGTCCCACAGGCTGAGAGTTCTGGCCTAATGACCTGCTTAATTCAACAGATTCAAAGATTTAAAAAAATTAATTTTATTATTATTATTATAGTGATGAGTATTGTGTGCTTGCATGTGTATGCGTGCGAACGTGTGTGCGTGTGTGTATGTGTACGTGTGCGTGTGTGTATGTGTGTGGCGATGTATGCCACGGTGCCCAGGCAGAGGTTAGAGGAAAACTTGTGGATGTCATCTCTTCCTACCCTGTGGGTCCTGGGGATGAAACCCATGTCGTCAGGATGGCATGGAAGATGCCTTTGTCTACTAACCGTGACTCCCAGGCCTAGACTCAGATTTTGAATAGGCTAGTGGGAGGCAGCAACCCTTGTTAAGGTGGACTGAGAGCTCTGAAGCCGTGAGCAACACAAATCTTTCCTCCTTTGAAGTTGTGTCAGGCACCGTGTCTCAACCATGAGAAAGCTGTCACTTCCCTGCCTAGACCATGACTGTCCCGTAGATACTTCCTTGGTCCTGCGAGTATGTTTGGTCTGTCTTGACCAACATGGAAGTCACTACCCACAAAGTGACATTTGAAATGAGGCTACTGTGATTGAGGGATGACCTTTGAGTTCTAGCCAGTTAACTTCCTTTAGATCTGAAGAGCAACCTGGGTCTGTGCCTACCACCTTGGATGTTCCTGGAGGATGACTTTATGACTGTGAGAGGCCGATGAGGGGTATGATAGGGTTTCATGTCCAGGTGCCCTCAGAGACTGAAGATACTGCGTCCCCCATCTTTTAAATGGGAAAATTGAAGCTCAAAGAGACTTTGCCTAAGGTAATATTGCTAATAAGTAGCAAAGCTATGGTCTAGGTCAGTTGACTCCCCAGTACTTACCTAACACGTGTGAGGACCCAGGTTCAATTCTTTGCACTGCAAAATACATGATAAGGGGAAAATGCTGAACAGTTATCAGGGACTGGGTATATTCTGGCTGGGTCCTGACTTTAACAAATCTCTCAGCCTCTCAGGCACAATTCCCATGCCCTTATCTCCCACAGCCTTGGCTGGGATCTTGGCAGCTCCCCATTCAGTTCTTGGAAACCGGACAAATGACTTTCATTTCAACCACGTTTGCTGCCCCCTTGCTTTCAGACTGGCTCCAAGGTCTGTTGGTGTCCTAGAATGTTAACTCCCCAGGGTTCCCAGTTTCGATCTTGCTGTTTGTCATTAGCTGGCTGGCTTCCCTTTGCCCTTCTAACGTACCCTGCCATCAAGACCCTCCTCCCCTCCTTGAAGGGACCCAGTAGTCCTCTGGTGAAAGGCCAAGTTCTAAGCCTCACTCAAGGTCCTGGTCATACTTATGTGATTTGCGCAAGGCATTTATCTTCTCAGATGCCTCACCTGTAAAACGAGCCTCAAGTTGTACCTGTCTCAAAAGCTGTGGCTGGGTAGGCTGAGGTGGCAAACTGGAAACACTCCAGTGACTTCAGGCTCAGAGGAAACCCTCGAAAGTGTTGTCCACACTGTAGTGAGCAAGTCTCCTCATGACGTTTTTAGCTTGCTATTCACCCGATGACTCAGTTCTCCAAATGCACTCCACCAAGACCCTCTTACTTCGGCGTACTTTATATCGGTTTCTCTTGCTCAAAACATGTTCCTTCTCCCTCTTCACCAGCTCTTTTTGTTTGCTTGGTTTGAGATACCATCTCACTTTGTAGCCCAGGGATTTCTTTGGACTTGTAAGCCTTAACAGAACGTTACCATTTCCCCAGATGACCTGGGACTGCTGCTCCATACTCTCAAGTTCCGTGATTATGGCATCAACTCTCCCTGTGTTTTCCGTACTTACAAACGTTATGAGCTATAATTATACAAATCTAAAGCCAGGTGACATTAAATCCCAGCTGCAGGCAGCTTGTTGGTCTTCTGTTCCCATGGGTTCTGCATCTGAGGAGTCTATGACCATGAATAGAAGATACCAGAAAAACCCTTGGCCTATCTTTTGAACATGTGCAAACTTTTGCCATATCATTTTCTATAAATAAAAATGTAACAACCACCGAATATCATTTTTATTGACTTAGGTATAGATGCTTTCTGCTTAGCAGAATTGTTTTAATAAATTTGTAAGTTGAAAATGCATTTAAAATTCCATTAAACCCAGTGTAAAGTGGAAAACTGTTACAAAACCATCCTAAGTTAGGGATCATCTGTGGACAGGGTTAGATGCAAAGGCTGTGCCGTTCCAAGCATTGCTGGATTCTAAGTGTTTGGAGAACTGTAATTCGAAAACTAGAATGACTCATAACTTCTGCTTACACTATTGCTCTTGATGGTGCCATCTTGGCTACTAACCACCAAGGCCCACCATATCAGCCTTAAATCACAAACATCCAGGACTTGTACATCACGTAATGCCGATGCCTCATTCTTCCAGCCAAGACTGAAGAGCAGTCTGAAGCAATCAAGGAACTGTGAGAAAATGGTGACGAGCAGGGAAACACTGGGCCAGGGCCTTAGACTGAGCCATGGACATTGGAGGTAGGGAAGGGTCTGTGAAAACCTGAGTCATGGCTAGGAAGCACAGAATGTCATACTCAGGGCAGAGAGCAGAAATCTACCCCCCACCCCGTGTGTGTGTGTGTGTGTGTGAGAGAGAGAGAGAGAGAGAGAGAGAGAGAGAGGAGGGTGGACAAATGAATAATGCCAATCAACAACAAAAAAGACTTTCATAATGCATATAATACGTTTTGATCAAATCTAACCCTCACTACCCCTCCTCCTAATCTCACCATGTAGACCAGTTGTAGGTCTGAGAGTGGATCACCATTTACTGACAAAAGGAGCCTTCTCTGAAGGCTGAGAAATGCACCAATCTGTGGATATAATTGTAAGTACTCAAGGGGCAGCTTAACACTATGTCCATTTAGCGGAATGATACTAGTAGATTCTCCTTCGGGGCCTATGAGCTACCCAGCAACAGGTTCTTGGCCCAGTTGACAGTAGGAGGTATGACTTCCATTCTGTGGAATGGGCCTTTAAATCCAACTGCACAGTGGTTGGTTGCTTCTGGACCATTCATGCCACTATTACACCAGTCAGCACCTCTTACCAGGCCAGTGGTTAGTGTAGCTCACAGGCTTCACAGCTGGGTAGGGACTGCTCATTTTCTCTCCAGTATTGTGCCTTCTTATACCAGGAAAACTAGCCAGTAGGGGCAAAGCTTCCAGGTCAGTAACGGGTCGATTTCTCTCTGTTCTCTGACAGAAGTACATGGTATCTTCATCAATAGGGTCCTATCATTAAGTTCTGGAGGGTGAACAACAGCAATGCCAATAGCCTGTAGGGTTTGGTGGGATGGTGGTGCCTGTGGGATCCTACCAACTAACAATTTGAAAAGAGGCAACCCATACCTGGCACTAGGATTTTGATTTGATAGCCTGTGGTATCTGGGAGAGGCATTGTTCCTTGGATATAGGGTAACTCCATTTAAACCCCTTTTATATATTATATAATTTAGGAAACGTCTACAGTAGGTTTCCATGTGGCTTTTTCAGAGTCTTTAGTGTTTTACCCTGACCTCCCATCCCCCGCATCACTTAAACCTTTCTGTTCCATTACTCTGCCCTTTCCCCCTCTATACCCACACGCATCCTCTCCCGCCTCTCTCGAAATCTCACCGTGGCCCCTCACTAGTTCCCCGTCTTCTCTGGGTATTCTGATTTAAACGCATGTATGTAAAGTTCAAAGTTAGCAGTCACATATGAGTCGGAACATTTGACATTTGTCTTTGTGGATCAGAGTTACCTTATTCACAATGATTATGTCCAGATCCATCAACTTACTTGCAAATTTCATATTTTTTTCTTTACAGGTGAGTGAAATTCTGTTTGCTGTATGTACACATCTTTATTATCCATCTATAGTTGGCAGAGAACTCGGCTGTTTCCACTTCTGACTATTGTGACTGGAATAGCAATGAATATGAATGAGCAAGTATCCCAGTCATATAATACAGAGTCATTTGAACATATGACCAGGAGAGATATAGCTGGATCATATAGCTTACCTCTCTCTCTCTCTCTCTCTCTCTCTCTCTCTCTCTCTCTCTCTCTCTCCTTTTTTTCTTTTTTTCAGGAATCTCCACCCTAATTTTCATAGTAGCCATACCAATTCGTACTTCCATCAAAAGTAAATAATCTTTCTTTTGCCCAATATCAAAGCCATGATTTATTGTCATTTATTAATGTTAATTTTTTTACTCTCTTCATCAGTTTCTGGAGGAGATTTGTTTGTGTTTGCCTTATATAGTGGTAGTCACAGCACTTGGCAGAATGATGCATTGAAAACGATGGCCCCTGTCTCAGTTCCCTGCTCTGGATTGCTGGATACACGCTTGTGATAGTCAACTTAGTATTAACCAGAGAGTCTAGGGTAGACTCTCAAAGATGATGCTGTGAAAATTTCTTTAAAGATATTATAAGCATTCAAACTACAGACTGAACATAAAGCAGGTTCCCTCCCTCATAATATGGCTAATGTGGTTGTGTCTCATCTACTTCAGTGAAGGTCTTTTTTCTCTGTGTGACAGCCCTGGCTGTCCTGGAACTTACCCTGTAGACCAGGCTGACCTTGAATTTATAAAGATCCTCCTGATCCTGCCTCCCAAATGCTGGAATTAAAGGCAAGCTACACGTCTGCCTGGCTAATTGAAGGTCTTAAAAGACTGAGAAAGTTGGGGTGGAGAGATGGCTCAGTATTTATGAGCACTGGCCGTTCTTCTAGAGGACCCTGGTTCAATTCCCAGCACCTACATGGCAGTTCAGTTACTTTCTGTAACTCTACTTCCAGGGGATCTGGCACCCTCATGCAGGCATATATGCAGGCAAAACACCAATGTAAATAAAATAAAAATAAACAATTACAAAGAAAAGACTGAGGAAGAAGGTCCACCTGAAGCTTCAGACTGCAGCATCAGCTCTTCCTGGGTCTGGCCTGCTGGACTGTCTTGCACCTGCCCTGTGGGTTTGAGACTGGCCAGCTCCCACAGTGGTGTGAGCCAATTCCTAAAAATAAATCTCTCTCTCATACCCTATGAGTTCTAATTCTCTGTTGAACCCCTACTAACCATTCCTTCTTGTTACAGCAAACTGTGGAATTTAATATGCTATTTTGGATGAAAATATGTTTGGGGTAAAGATAGTTTTATTTGGAACTCATTTATTAGGGTGAGGCCCAAGATTGGAATCTTTTTTTTTTTTAAGTGTTTCAGTACATGAGCAAGATACTCTTTAGTTCAGTTCCCTTGCCATTGGGGAGCAAAAAATAGGACATCCATTGACATTTGGATATGTGCTGGGATTGGGTTTTATTTGGGACCACAACTTTAGGTCCCTTAGGAAGCATAAATACTTAGCCCAGTTCATAGCTCAACTAGGTGGCAACAGTCTATAAAGTTTTCCTTGGAAGTTTGTGGATCTGTGTTTAGCCAACAGGAACTTTAAGCATAAGGAGCACTAAGAGATAAGCCTTCTTCTTAAAAAGTGTGTGGTGTGGGGGCTGGAGAGATGGCTCAGAGGTTAAGAGCATTGCCTGCTCTTCCAAAGGTCCTGAGTTCAATTCCCAGCAACCACATGGTGGCTCACAACCATCTGCAATGAGGTCTGCTGCCCTCTTCTGGCCTGCAGGCATACACACAGACAGAATATTGTATACATAATAAATAAATAAATATAAAAAAAGTGTGTGCTGTGTGTAGCTGGTGTTGATGCTTCCCTTGGTCTCTCTACCTCGTAGACTGAGGCTCTCTATCTTGAACACAGGACTTACTGATTCAACTAGGCCAGCTAGTCAGCTTGTTCCAGGGATGAATTTCCTGTCCCTGCTTCCCGAGCCCTGGGGTGACAGGTGTGTTATTAAGTCAACCTAGCATTTAACCGGGTGCTGAGAATCAAAGAAATCTGGTTTTCACTCTTGTGGGGCAGGCACATTATCCATTGAGCCATCTTCCCAGCCCATATTCCTTACCAAAATAAAAAAATATTTTATTTAGGTACACATGTGGTACCTATATATTTGAATACATACAGCATGCAGGCCTGGTGGTCTCTCCCAAACATGCTTCTTGCCTGAGAAGTCCAGAAGCAAAGTTAGATGCCCTGGAACTGGAGTTACCGGAGATTTTGAGCTGCCATGTATGTGACAGGATCTGACTCTAGATCTTTTGCAAGAGCAATAATTGATTTAACACCTGAGCCATCTCTCTAAGTCCCCATATATTTTTTGTATTTTTGTCCCTTTGTATATTTTTGTTGTATGATGTTTTACTCTTTTGACTTTTTGGGGGACCCAGCTTCCAAATAAATCACATACGGAAGCTTATATTACTTATGAATGCCCAGTTTTAGCTTGACTTGTTTCTTGCCATTTTTTCTTAACTCAAATTATCCCGACTACCTTTTGCCTCTGACCTTTGATCTTTCTCTATTTCTGTATAGTTTTCTTTACTTCTTTCTCCGTGGCTTGCTGTGTACCTGGGTGGCCCCTGGTGTCCTCCTCCTCTTGTTCTCCGGCTCCTTGCTCTCTCTCCCAGATTTCTCCTATTTATTTTCTCTGCCTGCCAGCTCCGCCTATCCTTGCTCCTGCCTTGCTATTAGCCATTCAGCTCTTTAGTAGGACCATTCAGTGTTTTAGACAGGCACAGTAACACAGCTTCACAGAGTTAAACAAATGCAGCATAAACAAAAGTCACACACCTGAAAATAATATTTCCCAACATTTAAAAATATATTATATTATGCTTTTACTTATTTTACATACTGACAACAGTTTTCCGTCCCTTCTCCTGTTCCCTCCCTGCACCTTGCTTTTACTCCCCTCCCTCATCCACTCCTCCTCTGTCTCCATTCAGAAAGGGGCAGGCCTCCCACTGGGAGTCAACAAGCATGGCACATCAAGTTGATGCAGGACCAAGTCCCCTCCACCCCCTCACCCCCCTGCAACTTTGAGCAAAGCAACTCAGGATGGGGAATGGGTCCCATATTCCTTCTTTTTAAAAAAAAGATTTATTTATTATGCATATAGTGTTCTGCCTGCAGGCCAGAAGAGGGCACCAGATCTCATTACAGATGGTTGGGAACCACCATATGGTTGCTGGGAATTGAACTCAGGACCTCTGGAAAACAGCTAATGCTCTTAACCTCTGAGCCGTCTCTTCAGCACCTCCCCCTTATTTTTTAGGCTACAAGTTTTTCCTGCTCTTGCTTATTAATGTCCCAGTGAAATTATTTTGATACTGTGTCACAAAAATTGTGATGGCAATTACGAATTCAAATAATAAAATTTACTTACAACGTACTGATCTAGAAATGTAAACTTCTTAATGGCACAGGCTGAAAGAAAAATGACAGCTCTTTAAATCTAGGGCAGATAGTCTTTAGGGAAGGGAAGTCTTGAAGATGCTGCAGTCAAACAGCTGTTATTTCTGCCTTGTAATTGACAAGTTGGTATTCTCAGAGTGCCCCAGGGAAATTGCAAGGCCATTTGCGCCCTTTGGAAAGCCCGGAGGCTGTTGGATTTCCACAACAGCTGTCTCAGCGAACCTTCCCCGGGCTCAACTATCCACTGGCCAGTTCCCTTTTTGTCTTCTGAAGCCCTGACACGAGAATCTGGCAGCTAGAACAAGGCTGAGAGCAACTGACACAGGAAACGGTGGTGGCTGGCCTGATGCCTGCCTGCAGTTGAATGGGGACGCACAGCCAGGTCTTAGCAAGGAAGCAGCTGTCACTCCCAACATCGGGCTCAATGTCACGAGCTTGCTCGTTTCCTTCTTCTAAAGTGGTGTAACTGCCTTAGGAAGGTAACACAAATGCTTGGACACAGTAACACTCACCCTTAACCTTGCAGTTTAGGAGGCGAGAGAAACAAGAAATAAACTCTCATTTACTGTTTCCTACATTGTATGTGACGCTGTATACGTGTGTGTGTGTGTGTGTGTGTGTGTGTGTGTGTGTGTGTGTATTGCATGCTGCTAGGGAGGTGATTTATGGTCACTGCCTGGGTTTGAACCACACTAGCTGTAAGTCACCTAACCTCTTGTGTCATGTTTTTCCCGAAATGATAACACCTTAGGATGATCACGATGATCATCCTAAGCAACTAGGACCGTTTACAGCCACGGTAGGCACTATACACATGTTTGCTTTTATCTATGTTAGTCAGTGTTAATACAGCTCCATTTATTCTTTGAAGATGGAGGGAAATGAGGCTCATGGAGATTAGGTTCATCACCGGAGATGGCAGAGCATGAAACCAAACTCTGATTTATCTGCTGTGCCCCTCCCCTTCCCCATCCCAGCACAACCAGGCATGCTCAATGCTATCAAATGTCCTCTCCTGTTTGCTAGCTCAGGGTTGAATTTATCAGCCTTTCTTTGTACTGGAGAGGCTGAAATCCTATATGACCGTCTTTAATCCTCCATTCCACCCATCTCTGGAGAAAAAAAAAGCCAATATTCAACATGCTGGGGGGAGTCTGGGGGTGCATCGAAGGGAGTAATTTCCTTCTTCTAGTCTCCCTTCCTTCCCCTGACTACCAGGGCGTAGTCATAACTAATATCCAGAGCCCTTATTTTAGTCTCAGGGATTTAAGGATGAAGACAGGCTCCTAAGACATCTCTGCCTAACAGAAACGGGAGACAGGAAATGTAACTAAAAGTTTCTAATAGCGACATTGAAAAAGTAGGAAAAAAGGTGAAATTTAAAAATACCATTTAGTTTAAATATCTTAACCCGGGATCAATGTGAAAAATCAATGCGGGAGATAGTATTACCTTTTTGAGTATTGAGTGCTTTCTACATAATGGTTTTTTTTTTTTTTTTTTTTTACACACACTGCCCCTGAACAGACATGATGAGGCAGTTAACACCCACAGCCACGCAGACCCGTACACTGCATGAGCCTACTTTATGTATTTAGGCCCATTTTATTCATGTAACTTCAAATGCCTAAAATTGTCTCCCGTTTTCATTTTCAGATACTTATGGAGAAAAGTTGGCTGAAGGAATAACGGAGTTGCCTTTTCTCCAAAATTCTCCTGTTTTCTTCCTGCAGCCGAGATTTCTTGTGTGGTCAGTGACTTGATCTGTCCGCCTGTACTGCTCACCACGCAATCAGATATGATATGAAGGGCATTAGCAGGAGGACTGAGATCGCCTTTGGGAAGTCTTTTCCCGTGTCTTGTGCCTCTGTAGGCACCATAGGGCCTCCCCTGATGACAGCAGTCAGATTAGTCAAGCAGAGGCTTGATAAGGCTCAGATTTCTTGGACCGGATGACAGGCCCAGTCTGGAGTCCCGGCTATCTTCGGGGGCCTACTCAGGATGCGCAGTCTGTCCACCACGAGCATCCCAGCATCCGCTTGCGCTCAGCAGTGGCAGATCCGCCAGGGCCTCCGCCTCCTCGAGGGCCAGGAAAAACAGCAGGAATCTCCCCGCCTGCCCCGCACCAGAGCACCCCCTCCCCCTCCCCACAGGACCCAGGGCGGAGTCGCCCACCTGTCACCAGAACGTCCCACGTGGGTCAGCTGGAGGAGGGGTTGAAGGGAGGGAGAAAAGGCAGAGGCGTGGAGGGAGGCAGACGTGAGAGGAACCGAGGAGGAGAGAGGCTGAGAGCTCCGAACAGCAGAAGAATCTAGAGGATCCCCTAGACACCTAGAGACAGGTAAGGATGGGTCATGTGAAAGAAAGGGGACAGAAACTAGGCTTGCGGGAAGAGAAGGAAAAGATGGGAGCGAGGAAGGGGTTGTGCACACGCGACGAGATAAGATGGATAGATGCGTTGCAAGTGAACGATTCTAGCCAGAAGACGACGGGCTAAGTGGGGGGGGGGGGGGGGGAGAAGGAGGAACCCAGGCGTCTGCCCCTTTAAGGTTGCCAAGGCAACCGCTCTGGCCAGAGCGAGGCGCATTGACGTCAGCAGCCGAGCTCTGATTGGCCGCGGTCGGCTCGTTTCCGGTGGAGCCGTCGCCGAGCCGCTATCGCAGAGTGGAGTGAGGCTGCGATCTGAACCCTGAGGACGCCCGGTACCCCGGCAGCCTCGCCCCGTGCAAGTCCCGCTCGCGCCGCCGCCCGCCCGTCCGCAGGTGAGTGCGGGCTCGCGGGCTGCCCCGGGAGCCAGCGGCCGCGATGCCCCGCCGCGCGTTCCTGGAGGCGCGGGAGCGAGCCAAGATGGCGCCCCGGGGAGCGCGCTGCGGGGGGACGGCCGCACCCCCTGCGCCTCCGAGGCGACCACAGGCCTCGCACTCCCGGTCGCATCTGCACACCCTTCTCCTCACGGGGCCCTAGGCCACGCGTGCCCCCCACCGTCCTGCCCCAGGCCTTCGCGTCTCCGTCTCCCCCAGCCCTGCGCGGCCTTCGGGCCTCCCTCGGCTCCCCGGCCGCCTCCGCCCCCGCGCGCCGGCGGCCTCCGCGCTCGTCCTCCCTCCCCCACTTCCTGAAGGACAACAGCTCGATTTTTAACCGGAATCCGCCACGGTTCTTCGTTCTGGTCTTGCTACTCGGCTGTAGTCTTCACCGCCACCCGGTCATTTCTGCGCCTGGTTCCCCTCCCCTTCGCGGGCTCGTCCCCCCCCTCCAGCCCTCTACTCGGTGATTTCAGGCTCGCTCCCTTTCCCTTTGTCCCCCTCTTCACTTCTCCTTTCCCGAGTTCCCCCCCCCCCCCCCCCACCGTCCACCCCAGCTTTACCAGGCCTCCTACTCGGCGTCCGAGGCCTCCGGCCTGGTGAGGGCTGAGGGGTCGTCCTTCTGCATTCAGTGCCCATGACCGTGGCCTGAGTGAAGTGAAGGGCGCTCTCCTGTCCTCCCTCTTGAAAATACGCGGCGCCTGTTAACCCCTGCAGCTCAGTCCGGGTGCGGGGACAGCCGGTGACTCGAGGGAGCCACAGTGGTTAGGCTTCTTGAGCAGAGAAAGGAAAGCTGGAACCAGATGACGACCCCCAAGGCCGTGTTAGTGTTCCTTGGCATCCTTCAGGGGCCAACCAACAGGCTCTCAAAGCGTTTTAAATATGTCTTCCAATGTAGCCCTTCTGAGAGCGAGAGTTTCATTAGAACCGAATTTTCTCCAGTCTGCCCGCACAATAGACAGTGCGGTGATGGCTTTGAAGTGTTTGTTTTGGAGGGTAGCTAAGTTGTTGGGCTTTGAAAAAATAAACACAAGTGTGGAATTAGGACATACCCGATTACAAATATTCAGGCCATAAAATTAGATTATTTGGGGTTGGACATGGTGACTGCAGTAATTTGGGGGAGTGTTTGTCTTTACCAGCGCCACCTTTTTGGTCTTTGTAATGCATAAACCATTTTCCACTCACTTGAGCCATCTTTACCGACCAGAGTCCAGATCAGAGAACGATTTCTCTGATCAATTAAATATACATGTACTGGCATTCTCGAAATAAGACTAGTTGCTTTGAAACATAAAAGATCTGTGTTCTACACGTTCCTGGTGGCCTTCGGTATTTGAAATGGAGAAAATTCCACTGGAGTAGATTCTACCTTGCATATGGTTGTCGGACCTGGAAGCAGGGCAAGAACAAATGCTATCTTACAGTGAAAATCTTTCCTTTAGAGTTATTCTGAAATAACAGCGGGCCTGTCTCCGTGGTTTCTAATTTGTGCGCTTGTCCTGGGCCGCGAACTTTCTCCTAGTCTGTTAATTGTTTGTTATTGACTTTATCTTGAAAGTTGTCAAAACAAAATGATAACAAAATAGCACTTTGAAGTAGTTCTTTATCCTGCAGTTTCTTTCAAGTTCATAGGTTTACTTGACTGGTCTGTGAGCATTTAATCTGAAAAGCGGTTTGCAGAGCGGAGAGGGAGTCAATCATCTTTTAATCTCAGGTGCTTAGTAATTAAGAGGAAAACTGAATGACTGCAAAAAGTACCAAGCTTTTAATTCTGTGACAGTTTGGCTGCCTTTGTGTTTCTGTTTCACATTAATGTAGTTTGGAATGCAGGCAGTTTTATCTATTGGACCCTCCCACAAGCTTCAAACCAGGGTATTTTAGCATATTCCTGTCCAGATGAAGGAAATCTTAGTTTGCTTGATAGTTTATTTTCTTGTAGTACAACCTTTTCAACTCTTTCCACTGGTAATTGTATTACCGTCTAGGGCTGGAGTTTAGTGAAAGATAACGGAGTGAAAGACTGCTGAGAAAAGACACCCGAAGCTGCTTTTGTGTTTCAGAAAATTTGATTCTGCTAATATTCGGCTGATCAGCTCTTTTGCCCTGGTGGTTTGCTATGTGACATTAGCTGTGCTCGAGGGATGGGAGGTGTGCACAGGGGACTGTCAGATGTTCTTCATTGTGCTCTGTGCTTTCACTTAGAGCCGACCTGTGTGCCCTTGTAATTCTCTGTCCTGTTTACCGTTTACACATTTCCCACGTCATCATCATGATGTCTTTGCAAGACTATTACTGAATGAAATTCCCTTAAGGCCTGAGTGCTCAGCACTGCCTTGCTTGCTCAGCAGGGCATACTGGCTCATGCTTCCTCCCAGGAGCTAAGGGTCTTCTCTGACTGTGCTTACTGAGCTCAGATTGAACAGTAGGAACTAAATGAAATGCTTATTTTGAAGAATTCAAATTCTGTACATATTTTATATCCCAGTCCCCACCTCCTCTTAAACTCTATTGAGTAGGGAAAAGACTGATATGAATCTGTTGTCTTAGTGAATTTAATAAGTCACAGGCCAAATTCGCGTCTGTACTTTCTAGCTTACCCAGCACACCCGTGCTTTTTCTCCTAGAGAACCATGGCGTCTGGCAGTACTACCGCCAGTGAGGAGGAGCGGAGTCTCCGGGAATGTGAGATCTATGTCCAGAAGCACAACATCCAGGCCCTGCTAAAGGATTCGATTGTGCAGTTGTGCACAGTGCGACCCGAGAGACCCATGGCATTCCTTCGGGAATACTTTGAGAGGCTGGAGAAGGTAAAAATAAATGAGGGGAGACATGCGATGACCATGGCAGTTGTTGTTAGGGTTAATGCTTCTGGGTGTTACTGATTGTGCCTTTTGGGAGAAGAGGAATTCTGACCAAATAAAAAGTCTAACAGACATTCTAATTAGCAGTGAAGGATTTCTTACTAATTTTAATCAGAATCTATCACAAATTGAATCAGTATTGTTTGGCTCTAAAGGGTTTCCAAACGGTTGGTTTTGACTATTTTATTTATTTGTTTATTTATTTATTTATTTATTTTTTTGGTTTTTCGAGACAGAGTTTCTCTGTGACTTTGGAGCCTGTCCTGGAACTAGCTCTTGTAGGCCAGGCTGGCCTCAAACTCACAGAGATCCGTCTCACTCTTTAATCCCGAGTGCTGGGATTAAAGGCGTGCGCCACCACCGCCCGGCGGTTTTGACTATTTTAAATAATATTTAAAATTGACTTTACCAGGTAGAGTCAATCAAATGTGGTATGACAGGTGTATGAATTGAGAAATAGTTAAAAGCAGTTAGTGCTCTTCAAGAAAGAGGCGAGCTTTTCGTTTCTCCACCCTTAAAACTACAGTCACACATCTACATCTAGCTTGGGGTGGTGTGATCAAAATAAATTCTGAACTCCTTTTTATTGTAGGATAGAGGAATCAGCTGTATGGTGGGAAGGTAGAGATTGGTAACTGTCAGTTTTACCATACTTATAATTTTGGTTAGGACTTGTTTCCCAGAAAGTATGCAATTTGATTTTTTTATTCTATATTGTTGCATCTGTATTTTGTGTGTGTCATTGTGACCCACAGACACACAGGTTGTACATTTTTTTCTTTAAAAAAAGATTTACTTTTATGTGTATGAATATTTTGCCTAAACGAATGAATGTATGTGCGTTACGTGCTTGCCTGGTGCCTACCACGGTCAGAAGAGGGTGTCAGATCCCTTGCAGCTAGAACTGTGAATGGCTCTGAGCCAGCATGTGGGTTCTGGGAATTGAACCTGAGTCCTCTGCAGAGAGCAGCTCCTAACTACCGAGCCTTCTCTTCAGCTTCCAGGAAGTGCATTCCTAAGCAGAATTGCAATTTTGCATCTTGGATCTTCTACGCCCTTTCCTCAAGAGATGATGTGTATAAAAGTTTGGTTCCCCCAGTGTGATCAGTAGTTGGTTTGATTTGCTTCTGTAAATCGTTGGGGGTGAATATGCCACTTTGCTATGCATATTCAAGTTTTGAAGAGGTCCAGTATATTGGGACTCATTTCTCTGATAGCATATTTAATATCTGACTATATAGTAGAAATATCTGCAATATTCACATTGATTTGGGCAGTTTCTTACTGTTGAAGTTTCTGCATAAAAGAATATGCATCTGAAGAAGTATTTGAGTAGCCAGTAAGCTGGTATTTTACACTATTTCCTTGGAAACATTTAAAATGCTATTGTTCAGAATGATTAGACTGAGGGGAAGAAAGGAAAACTGCTAAGAAGTCCCTCTGAATACAGTCTTGCCACCTTGGGTTTGTAGTAGAAATACTGGCTTTCTCTTACTTAAGCAATCACTAAATAATAGACATACTTGCCAGGAGTGTGCTCTATTTTGAAATCAAGTGTGTTCCTGGAGATCTGGTTCTGAAATGGGTCACGGTAAGGCGATCCCTCTTCTTTGGACATCAGTAGAATCAAATGAGAGGATTAAATCGGTGAGACATTAAGTGCCTATCTTTTTATAGGAAGTGATGAGTGCGTGACACTAATTTCAAAGTCTGAATTTATTTACCACAGGAGTGTTTAAGGACCAACCAAGGTGGAAAGCCACAATGGTTATTGTAGTTTTTCCTTGGATGGGATTTTAGAATTAATGTGCATGGACCTTCCTCCCTCAGTAAGTTACATTATAAAACACCTTTCTTCTATGTTGAGGTTCTTTGTCGACTTGCCAGAGTTGAATATGTATGTAATATTCCACTTTGTTTTTTAATTAACTAGATTTTTGACCTTTTAACAAAGTTGTTATTTCATATATCATGTGTTAATTTTTATGTCTTGAAAATGAACTCACATTCTTATCTCCTTCTCTATTAACTAGGGGTTATGTTTCCGGAACCTGCAATGGCTTCAGGAAAAATACACACAAAGAATAGAGTTAGTCAATGGAGACAGCTGCGTTTTAGTTCAGACCATTGTGCCCGGAACCTGAGTCCTCTTATGTCTGTATTTACTAGAACTTTGTCTTTCTGCTGGATAAGAGGCATTGGTTGTATCTACTACTGTTGAATGTCTCGTTTACTAAATACTGTGTGAAGTGCCACACACAGACACGCACATACACACACGAGAGACACAGAGTCTCTTTCCTATTAGTGTAGATGTGTAAACTGGTATTGATACCATTTTGCTGAGGCAGCAGTTAAATCTAAGGAGAATTAAATCATAGCTGTGATCCTAGGAGTTAGGTATTGCAGCCACAACATGTAACCCTGGAATTTCAGTGTATTTGTTGGTTATGTGCCTATCTTGTCTTTACTTTGTGTATCTCGTTCTCTGTCTGAGTGGAAAGAACAGCCATTATCTAGCTAGGGCTTGTTGATCTCAAGGCAGAGAAAGGATAGAAATCGAAGGCCTCTAGAGGCAGACCACAATAGTGTGCTGGTGTGACATGTCCACTCACAGACTGTGGCCAAGCCTCAAGTCCTGGGGTGGGAAGCTTGACAACAAAGAAAGAAGAGAAGGGCAGGGGAAACAGATACTTAGGAAAACGCATTCAAAGAGTTGTGGAAACAAATTTGAACCTAAGAGTTGAGAGTTTTAAACTCAGTTTAGTGCAGAGTGTATGCAGAAGAGTTAGGAAAATTACTAACCAGTAAATAGATTCAGAGCAGAGAGAGACTCACAGCTGACTGACACTAGCAGAGTGAGGCTGTAAAAATGTGTCATTGTACATACTAGAAATTGATGATCTCAGTAATGTCTGAGTCATCGAGATTATGTTATATTCAGATTGCTGTTTTATAGACTCACTGGAATCCACAAGACTTAAAGTCAGAATGTGTTTGTTATTTTAGAATTATCTTTAAAATTTGGTTAACTAGAATACAGTCCCGAATGATACCTCATTTGTGAGGCATGTATGTGTAGTATATAACGTTTGTGTATGTAGTGTATGTTAGTGGGTGCACGTGTGTGTATGCATGCATGTAGGGGCCAGAGATTGATGTCAAGTACTCCCTGTCTTTCGAAGCAGGAGCTCTCACTGAATTTGGAGTTCACTGATTGGCTAGCTGGCTAGACTGTCTGATCCAAATGCTAAAGGGATCTGCTTGTCAGCTAAGATGTGTGTACACATACTTAAGTCTTGGGGATCTGAACACGGGTTCTTATGCTGGCATGTCAGGCTTTTTACCACCTCAGCTATCTCCCTAGCCCCTAATTTGTGAATTTTTAAATGAAGTTTTCTGAAATGACATTGACTAGTTTGAGGGTAGAATCTTTTTTCATTGCTTTTATAACTTCGAACTTAGGTGAGTTTTGTAGTTCTGTGCTAATGTGGAATAGGAAGGTCTTGTTAGTTACTAGGATTACCTGAATGAAATGAGAGTCATTTTCTAAAGTGTGCAAAGTTTTAAATAAGTCACAAACCAGAATTGTGCCAGTATAGAAGGGTTCACAATGACAGGTCTTCCCTGTCCATTATTGCCTCTGTGTGTAGCCAGTGTTCTGGAGGTAATCTCTGGCTGTTTACAGATGCATTCATTTCTGAAAGAGTGGTTTACTTTTTCTTTGTGTATGTGTGCTTGTATGTGTCATGTAGGTAAGTGTGTGGAGGACAGAAGACAGCCTTTGGGTCCATTCCTTAGTAGCCATCCACCTTGTATTTTTGAGATAGGTCTTGCCTTGGCCTGGATCTTCAGTGAGCTGGTACCGTCTCCTCCCCAGTGCTGGGGTTACACGTTTGTGCCATGTCTCTTTTTCAAGGAGCTTTGGAGGGTGTAACTCATGCTTGCTCAGGCACCTGACTGCCTGAGCTAACTCACCGGCTAACACAAGGGTGACACCCAGTTGTATGAGCACAGTGTAACCATTGCCACTGATCTTCATTTTGTTTTTTTTCCAATGTTTTATTTTGAAAAACAAAAACCAAAAACTAATCAGAAGAAATGTTTTTGTATAGATGTCATTTCACAATAAGCTTGCTTAAGACTTCCAGAAACAGAATTACTAGAATACTAAGTTAAGAAGTAAATGTACTTACAGTAAAATACACTCATGGATATATTTTTGTTTTTCATTGTGTTTTTTTCTGGTTTGATAATTCTTCACTAGAGCCCAGGCTCTGCTAGTACCTCGGTAGTCACAGTTCTTGGCCTTCTTTTGAGATGTATGGAGTCCTTGAATTGATCTGTTTGCCAGATGCAGGGTAGGAATGTAGGAGACAAGAAATGACTATCTTAAGGTGTGGTGGTCTTCTTTTTTGTGTATGTCACTTTTATTCTAAATAATTTGCTTACTGCTAAGTTGATTTGAATTTGAAAGATGTTTTGAAGAGTCAAAGAATGGATGAAATGAGTGAAGAAATAGAAGATAACATTCTTATTTTATTCCCTTCAGGCCCAACAACTTTTTTAGTAAGAGGCCGAGTAGATAAGAAGTCCTTGTCACTTTTCCTGTGACTTGGCTCAAGAAGCACCAATGGCGTTGCCACTAATAAAGTGTGCCGTGGCACCCCGAGTAACCGCGCTGGAGTGATTTTTCTCGGATTTTACTTTGTTGTGTGCCTCACCCCACCCCCCATTTGGAACTGACTTGTTTGTTCTTTTGTTGGTATTGGAGTAGGTTTGAAGTGAGCTGGGCTGTCACTGGGATTTGAGAGTATCAGCTTTCAGATTCTGAAAAACAACTTTCTTTCAGGAGGAGGCAAAACAGATTCAGTGTCTACAGAAGAGTGGCACGCGCACCGACTCCAGGGAGGATGAAATCTCTCCTCCTCCTCCCAACCCAGTGGTGAAGGGCCGTCGGCGCCGTGGTGCTATCAGTGCTGAGGTTTACACAGAGGAAGATGCTGCATCCTATGTTAGAAAGGTAGTTTTGATGTCTACATGCTGGAAGCTGTTTCTGAGGCCCACCTTGTTGTCAGCTCTGTTCCTTGATGAGTACATATTCTATTTCAAAGAAAAACAAAGACACAGTTATTAGCACTTGGGAACAGACGTAATAGCTCCTCAAGAGAAAGTGGTGATTATAAACCAGTGAGTAATTGCGTTTAGGCATTGCCGATTCCCATGCTTGCAGCAGAAGCGGGCAATACTCCTTTTTCTCTTAGTTCATGCTGTCAGCCTGGTTAGGGAAAGGGTATGACACCGTGTAATTCATGTTTTGGCTTTTAACCTTTATCCTACAGGTTGCATTCATCCTGTTCCGCTCTTCCTCATAGCTTGCCAACATTTGAGTTAGGTTTTATGAAACCAACAATACTGTATGATCACAGTTCACAAAATGATTGTTGTAAAATACTTAGTTTTGCCTCAGAATAATGATATTGGTCTAGGTATTTTTGGTTTAACTTGGAATTTTGTTAACTTGGAATCAAGTACTGACTTTAAATATAAGCCTGGCTCTAGGCAAGGGGATTAATCAGTATTTATTGAGTACTTTGTGAATCATACAGGTGTGTTGTAGTGAAAATATTTAACTCAAAATAGCCTGGTTTAGATACCATTATGTGGCAATATGCACACATGAAATATGCACACATGAAATGTCTTTGCTTTCTAGGTTGTCATTTGGCCTTTAATATTTTTCTAGGTTATACCAAAAGACTATAAGACAATGGCTGCTTTAGCCAAAGCCATTGAAAAGAACGTGCTGTTTTCACACCTCGATGATAATGAGAGAAGGTAGGTACAGGTACTGGTTACACTTTTCCTAGTGGGGTGGTGGTACCAAACTTTTGTCATTGTTGCAAGTTATAGGCCCAGCTGACAAAACTGAGACTCCGAGAGCTGTAATGCTAAGGTTGTTTGACATCTGTAGATGAGACCTGCGAGTCTAACCCAGGCCTCTTCTGTCCTGCAGTGACATTTTTGATGCCATGTTTCCAGTCTCCTTTATTGCTGGAGAGACGGTTATTCAGCAAGGTAAGGGCTGCTGTGCATTGTGATTATAGGAAAGGAGGTGAGATGAGGCATGCTCTTTTTGTTTTATTGGAGTCTGTTTACCTCAGTGACTTTGCATTTTCTTCTTTATTAAACAATTCTCTAAGTTAAAAGTAATGCTCTCTCTATGGGATTAGTATTTGTGATGACTTCACTATTAAAGGAACGCCTGTCTTGTCACTGTATTTGTATAGAATTTCAGAACAGTGAGTCACGTGTTCTTTTTATTGGTTTTAAGATTAAATAATTAAGCAAAACCACCCACAGTCTGCCTCATATAGCCCATCTGTTATATGGTTCTGTGCCTCCTACAGAATCTTAACCATTTTTGCCTATGTAGACTAACATGAATCTTACCTGTTGAATATTTTCTTGTTTTCTTATTCTTAACATTTTCATGAATCTTCATAAGCCAGATCTTTCCCCATTTTGTGGCAGCCTAGCCTTCTGTTACTGTTGAGTTGTTTGTTGGGTTTGTACATTCTATAACAGTTAACTTTTATGTGTAAGTGGCTTGTTTTTAAAATGACGTTTTATTGATTTATTTTGTCTATATGTATGTACACATGTGCATGTGTGTGCTACAGCATTGGTTTGTGGAGCTCAGAAGACACCTTAAAGGAATTGGTTTCTTCTTCCTGCATGTGGGTCCCAGGCATCAAACTCAGCTTGTCATAATGTGGCAGTAGGTGCCTTTAAACACAGAACTGTCTCATGGCTCCCATAAGTGGCTTTATTAAAAGTACAGTTTTAAAAAATACTGGGAGATGACCAGAAGGAGTGATCAATTTCATGTCGGTCTTTTGAAAAAACCTTGCTTGTTTTCCCTTAAGTTCAGTCACTTAGCATTCACCCACATGTTTACTGTTTTGTTAATGATCTGACTTTTTACTCTCTTCCAGGTGATGAAGGGGATAACTTCTATGTGATTGATCAAGGAGAAATGGATGTAAGATTTAATAATAGCAAAATATGTTGATAATTTTGATTTTTAACTTTTAATTTTTAAGTAATAAGCATAATGTTTGCAAGGGTAGATGATTATGGCTTTGATAAGTCAATACCCTCAACGCTTGTCAAGTATTTTTATGACACAAGCTTTTTATAGATGGCTTGCTTGTCCATACATACCATTCACTACTTTCACTGGGGTAGCAGTTGAAGTGCATGTATCTTATGGTGTAAAGAGATCAGGGCTACACTATGGGATAGTACAGCTTTTAAATTTTTTTTTTTGTGCCAGTGAAATGAGGATAAAAATACCTCAGTCTTGTAGATTATTAGGAAATTCAGTGACCTAATACACATAAAGCCCCAGCACAGCTTTCTGTAAATGTATGTCATTTGATACTAATGGTGTCTGAACATTCTCCTTGGCATCTGCTAGGGTACCTGTATCAGATCATTTAACTTGTGAACTGTTAGTGGTTTTGCTCTGCTCTGTTCCGCAGATGTATATGTAGTTTGTATGCTCTTGTTTAAAACAGGTTCAGAATTCTTCCTTCTGAAAAAGTCTGAGAACTAACATTTGTATATGTAGATAGAAACACTTTTTTGCTGTCGTTTTTATTTTAGGTCTATGTCAATAATGAATGGGCAACCAGTGTTGGGGAAGGAGGGAGCTTTGGAGAACTGGCTTTGATTTATGGAACACCTAGAGCAGCCACTGTCAAAGCAAAGACAAATGTGAAACTGTGGGGCATTGACCGAGACAGCTATCGCAGAATCCTCATGGTAAGAGGCTATGAGTTTTTAGAATGTGATTTAGAATTCTGATCCTTTTTATCATCAAGTTATTAAAATAATGCTTTCCTTACCTTTAATGGTTGAATAGTTTTCTGTTTAGGTTAATATATCACTTGAGACAGGGTTAGTAAAACAAAAGTTAGGTCAGGAGTAACCAGAGAAACTTGTGTGTGTAGCGATCAGCTCCTCTTAGCAATCTGCTAGTGGGTGAACTTTACTTAAAATTACCCCCCTTAGGTTGCCCACTGGATTGGTTTTAAGTGCATGTGGTCATTTAAAGTCATTCAGAAAGTCATCTTTTCTCAGCTGAAACGGGGTTATCAGTAGTAAACGTATGCTGCCTTCTTAGAGGAACTGTCAGAGCAGTAAGGCATGGAGGCACTCTGCTCACAGTGAGACTTCTTGAGAAATGTGTGATAATCTTCCAGAGGAACTTTAGATGTTTAATTCCCAGTGAACGATCCTGATTTTTTTTTAAGTTCCTGATGCTCATATGGCTGTTTGAAGATACAGTCTGGGGGTTTCATAGACCAGGCAGCTCACAAACACCTGTAACTCTAGCTCCAGGGGATCTGATACCCTCTTCTCGACTGCATGGGCACTGCAGTGTGTGCACAAACCCATACTCAGACATACACATAATTTTAAAAAATATGCCATCTTTTGTGTTTTGAAATCTTTGTGTATTTCTTTTTGTTTAAAATGTTTTTCCTTATTCGTTGACAATTTCGTAGTCCTGTACCTGAGAGAGAGGGAGTCTTGTCCCTCTCCCACTTCTGCATATATTTTCCACTGAGTCTCGTTAGTGCTGCTGGAATTCACGGTGGTGCATGGGCAGCTTTGCAGCAGCCACACCCCTGCAGAAACCTGACTCTCCCTCCCCTGGCTCCTGTTTTCATTAGCTCCTTAGCTGCAGGCTTTTTTCCCTCCTGGTTTTCTATTCTGTGTGCATTAAAACCCATGAACGAATGTTCAAGTCCCTTATCTAAAATGACAACACTATTTGCACATAATCGTGTGCATAGTCTGTATATGCTAAACCATCACAAGCTTAGCTGAGATGTTTAAAACACAGTAAACATTGTTTAATATATTATCAATACACTCTGTAGGAAACAGGAAGAAAGCCTGCCTGTTGAGCAAGTTTGTCACCCCTCCCCCCGTAAAAATTTCTGTCTGCAGTTGACTGCAGATGTGGAACCTGTGGCTATGGCAGGCAGGTGGTGTGTGTCCTATGCACATGTGTACATTGTGTACATACTTACACAGGTATATGTAATAGTACTGGGGTCATTTATCTTGTGTGCAAAGTTTGTCTTAAGCACATACAGAATTCTTGTTTTCTTCCAAGTATACCCAGTAAACTTTGTCTTAGATGAGATCTTCCGTTAGGACTGTCTTTCCCACTGTAGGTGGCAGTAGTCTGCTCCCTGCCTGCAGCCTGTGGGGAAGGAGATAGTCAGCTACACTGTTGTCGTGCATTGGCTGCTTAGTTGGCTTTTTGGAGAGCTGCTTGGCATTTCACCTTGGTAGAAGTGTGCTCTCCCTTGGGCTGCACACCTGCTGCTGCTTTAGATCCTAACAGCTCGCAGAGCTGCACAGGCGCTCCCACTTCAGAACAGAAGTAGCAAGCTTTGTGTTTATTTTTTGTTTGTGCAAAATGAAATTTAGATTATTTTGCAGTTTTATGTGAGAATTACATCTCTTTTGGACATGCCTTTTTTTTTTTTAAACAGGGAAGCACTCTGAGAAAGAGGAAGATGTATGAAGAATTCCTTAGTAAAGTGTCTATTTTAGGTGAGTTTGGAAAATTATATGAAGAATTGATAAATTGGAGAATTTATGATACTTGGCACAGCTTTTTACTGACATAAGTCTTCAAGCTCATTCATATGTGTTTTCATACATGTTTTTGTTTGCTTTTGCTAAACATGAACATATGTAATTTTGTCAGTGCTGAAAATTTGTCTAAGTTAATTTTAACGTGTATTCATTTAATTTGCTGATAGATGCCAAACCCTGTAATTAGACCTGGGAAAAGCTTTCTGGTGGTATAGATGCTGCTCGTTCCTTTTTACAGGAGCAGGAAGCTCTCAGTGTCCTTTGTGCTCTGGACATTTACAGTTATTCCTGCTTCAGCTTCTGTCCTGCTCCCAAGAATGGGTTTTGTCTGGGAAAAGTTAGATATCTTTGTTGGTCTCTTTTGAAAAGATTCAGACGCGTTGAAATTTGAAAATGAGCAGATTAATTGGACATACTTCTTGAGATTTCCTTACATAGACTGGGAGATGTTAAAACCTGTCCTGTGTAGGGTGTGGGTGGTCATTTTCCCAGATGACAATCTGATGTTGTTTTGTTACAGTAATTTATTTGACTTTCTTGCCTTATTTGTCCTTTATTTTAGTGTTTTGAACATTAGTTGGGTCTTTGGGAACAAAAGTTACTTTCTCGCTCCTTGTTGCTCACAAGGTAAACTGAGTTGAGGGGTTAAATGGATAAGTTACTTCTTTGAACCTTTGGAGTGGTGTGTGGGGAAGGTATTACTTTGGTTACTTACTTGCAGATTTGCTGTACTTGATGCTAATGTTCAGAATTGTATTTTCTTAGCCATTTGCCATGGGATGCCATTCATATAAGCTAAGTAGAGTTAAAGGAAGACTCTGAGGTTACTGTAGTTAGAGGAAGTAGTCCTGCTGAGACAGAAGTGACTGAAGACAGGTGCTGTTGCCAGGCACCTAGAACGTCCTATTGGGACGTTGAATGGGGATGCTAGTTTTTTGTATCTCTTTAGAGTTTGATTTTGCTTAAATTTTATTATTTTTTAAGAATTCCAAATACATAGAGAAAATCTGGATTCTTGTCTTTCAGAGTCTCTGGACAAGTGGGAGCGTCTCACAGTGGCTGATGCATTGGAGCCTGTTCAGTTTGAAGATGGACAGAAGATCGTGGTGCAGGGAGAACCAGGGGATGAGTTCTTCATTATTTTAGAGGTAGAGAGCTTTCATTTGACTCCTGATAGTATTGTTCACCTAGAGGAGTACAGCTGATCTGATCTATAGTTTAGTTTTAGGGCTACCTGACAGTTTCATTTTATAATTATCATTTACTTCGGAATATAACTTTGTGTTTAGGCTGCTACAGTTTTAAAAGAATAGAGTCAGAATTCTGGAAGGGCTTTAGACACAATAAGTGATATTATTCCTTACCATGCTAAAAACCCCCTCAACCATAGTATAATTCTGAACCATTGTTGTTTAAAACACAAGTGCGTAGGCTATACTCCTTGCTAAGCAGGTTCAAATAGCATCTCTAGAGACAGAACTCTTGTCACACTGCAAGTGCAGCCATAGAAGCATGAATCTTGAGTGTGATAGTCTTATATTTTATTTTCGAAAGACACAGCAAGCTTGGGCTTGGACCTTTACATAAAATTTACTAATCTGACTCCTTTTTAAGTGCTTAAGCTTGATAAGAACCTTGATAGCGGGATGCTGGTTAATCGGAAATCACAGGGTTGGAAGTGTGGGAGATGGGAGGGTGATGTGATGACCCCTCTTTGATCTTTGACCATCAGTCCACAGACAAGTTGAAATAACTGCTGAGTTCTCCCTGCCCGTTGCAGAGTAGCTGAGATTGCACAGGTTCTTTCCATTTCCCTCAGTTAGGAAGCATCTGTTTAGCTTCGTGCTGATGTTATTACAGGGCACAGCGGCTGTGCTGCAGCGTCGGTCAGAAAACGAAGAGTTTGTTGAAGTGGGACGACTGGGGCCTTCTGATTATTTCGGTATGTTAAACTTATTGACAACAAACACATGAATTAAGTATCTCTTAGTTTTCCATAATTGGTTTGTAAATTTCTTTTTTACTTACTTATTTTTGAAGCAGAATCTTTCCTGGAACTCTCCCTGTGTCCAGGTTGCCCCCAAAACTCAGAGATCCACCTGCCTCTATTTTAAGAGTGATGGGATTAAATGTATACACCTCCATGCCCTGCCTTTGTTTTTGAGATAGGGCCTCAGATAACAGTGCAGGCTGCCCCTCTTTAGATCTACTGCCTTAGCCTCCTAAGTGTTGGGATGATAGTCATGATGCCTGCTGGATTTCTTAACCTATACTCTTTTTGTTCTCCGAGAGATACTGTAAGATTTAACTTCACTAAGTTAATAATGGACATGGGGACACATAAACTCACACCTGTGTCTTATGTAGCCTAGATGCCTGGAATTCACTGTACAGTGAGGCTGGCTTCCAACTACTAGTTGTCTTCCCATCTGCCTCCGTCTCTTGAGTGTTGGGGCATGAACTGTAGGCATGACTGACTGACTATAGGAACTTTATTACCTGGTAGTTGGCAGTATTTTTAACAAGCAGTTCTTGTGTGGCCTCTTAAGTTAGCAGAAAAGTAAATTTTTGTTCTCATTCTCAGAAGTGGACCCTTTAAGGAAATGGCTTCCTTAGCTGTTGGTTTGGTCGTAGCCATGGCTCTTCTCTTTTCCAGGTGAAATTGCCCTGCTGATGAATCGTCCCCGGGCTGCCACGGTGGTTGCACGTGGCCCTTTGAAGTGTGTGAAGCTGGACCGGCCTCGGTTTGAGCGTGTCCTTGGCCCATGCTCAGATATCCTCAAGCGAAACATCCAGCAGTACAACAGCTTTGTGTCGCTGTCGGTCTGAGATCTGCCTCTGTGCCTCTCTTCCCCCGTCCATGCTTCACTCCTGCAGACTGCTTTCTCTCTCTCCGCAGCGCCAAATGGCCACTGGCTTCACAGCTTCTGTCTCTTTATACTACAAGTTGCTTTATTGCACCATTTTTTCATTTGGAGCATTAACTGAATGCTCATTCACAAATAAATAGAGTTCTATGGACTTGGCTCTCCCGCTCTCTCTGTGCAGTGCTAGTGCTTCACCTGGCAGTGAGGGCGGTCCTGCACCAGTGAGTGACCATAATGATGTAATGACAGTGCAGGTTTTAAGTGACACAAATTTCCATTTCCATATGACACAAGTGACATACTTAGACTGTGGCCATGTTTGCTGTATTTCTTTATAGAATAAATGATTTTTAACCTTTAAAGAATGGTTATAAAAAAATCCTAGTACAGTAGAAAGACATCTGCCTGTAACTCAACTAGTTGAAGTGTGGGAAATGCCCATGTTTTGCTAATTACCAGACAGAAACTAGTGCAGCCCCATCTGCCTGGTTTTGTTTGTATATTGCTAGTGTTTCTTCTCCAGCCCTGAAATATCTGCTGTGACTGACTGTACCTGCCTTTACGTTTGAAATCAAGTTGTGGATGGCAACTGCTGGGTGTGACTTCACTCACAGATTCTGATGATAGCTACTCATCCAGCTGGTGCCAAATACTGACGCTGACCTGCAGAACTGTGAGGATTTGAGGGCTCCACACCTGTTAACTGTGCTGACTGGTGTGAGCGCTTGCAGTTACTGACCCTGGGAGATTGGATTTAGGGAGAATAGACAGACAGGACAAGCCCCAGATAAAGAAGTGGAGGCAGTGTCGCTGAAGGTGGGTGGGGTCAGGTGTCCAGAGACAGGAAACTTTGTTCTTGAGGTAGTCTCTCTCCCTGGTTTATGTTAATGAGGGTGGGTAGGATGGCTCAGACCATCCTGTTGAGGGTCCTGCCTTTTCCTGTCTAACCTTGAATTTCTCTGGTAAACTTTATTGATTTTTGTTTGTATGTGTCTTTGTGCGTTTTTTTTTAAAAGTAAACTTGTGCTTGAGTCTTCACTGTATTTCAGTATTTTCCAGCCTTATGTGTTACATTATTCCAATGATAACCCAACAGTTTATTTTTATTACTGTTATTTTTTAAACAGAATTTCACAGTTGATTACTAGGCACGTTGTGATTTATGTGCAATGTCGGGTTCTGTATGGGAGTGACTACAAGCATTTCCGTGTGCGTGCAAGTGCTTCTGTTCAGTAAGCCCCTCCAACCCGTTCCCAGTTAACTTAATTGGTTCATTTCTTTTTTTCTTGATAGTGTGAAAGGCTTTTAGGTTGTCATTGACTTGGGAAAGAAGTTTCATTTAGGTTTTAGTGTGAGGTAGAAAGCTACCTTGTTGCTGTTTCTAAAATTTCCATAACCTATATTAAATGAGGGTTTTCTGTACTTTTGTTTGGCTATCTTTTTTATATTTTAAAAATAAAAATTATTATGTTATTAGATTAAAGCTTAATTTGATATTTGTTTAAATGCCAAAATGTACTTAAATGAATGATGTAGAATGCCATAAAATGCATTTTCATGTGTATATATACCTTTGTTCTTGTATACAGAGATACACACCTGCTTTCTAGAGAGTTCTACTCAAATGCTAGCTTGCCGGTTACTCCCTTTGTAGTTTTCACTCTTAGACTTTTCAAGATAAGTCTAAATTTAAAAATTGCCACATTTAAAGCTTTATCTTTGTGCAATTTAAATATCAGTCAGCAGTTGTGGTTGGCAGACTGTGTCTTTGTGGACTCTAGGCACCATTATCTCTGGATGGATGAGTGACTTTGGATCTGCTGAGAAAGCGGAGATAGCCAAAGGGACAGTGGCTTTTTTTTTTTTTTTTTTTGGATACTAGTCGGATATACTGTGTGCTAATCTAATATACGCTGTTCTTTTGTTACAGACTGTCTCAATGGTAGGTAACGGAATAAAAAAGATTAAATAATTTAAATTCTTAAACGAATCAGTTTTTCTTTTTTTCCTTATTTTCCCTCTGCCCTTCCCGAGAAGTTCAGTGGGCAAGAATGAACATGAATTTTGGGATTAGTGGTTTGGTAAAAGTACATTCCAATTCAGTTTGTCAAAGGGTGGATCTCAAAACCTTGCTGGGTTCATGGGTACATGACAGATTCACCAGCAAGCTGTGAAAGGAAGATTCTGTCCAGAGTCACAGTTTCCTTTTCCCAGGAAAGACCTGTGTGCCTTGTGAATTACAGACTTGCTGAGAAACTTGGTTTCTGCAGCAGCAGACCTTTGGTTAGTGAGATCTGCCCTTTAGCTACTTAGAGATGTGTTTGTCTTGCACATAGCAAGCCTGGTTTCTAATGTTTACTCCTCAGGTTTGAGGAGTGAGCTAATGAGTTACTCAGGGCGTTGATACCTGGGATCTGCACGTGCCGGGAATCCGGCATCAGTGCCCGAGTTCTGCTTTGTAAGTTGTACCTTGTACAGGTTCAGAATTCCCTTCCACCAGCCAGGTCCTCAGCATCATCTAATCCTTCCTTATAGCAATTGCCTGGACATTTTAAAACTGAAGTAGCACAGTGTCAGTGGGATTCTGGTCTGTTCTTTGTATCACTTTATCTCCAGCCACAAGTGGTTGGACCCTAAGCCCTGGCAGTGTACTCTCTGATGGTTAGGAACACTGGCTGACTGTTTTATAATTGGCCCTCCAGCATGTCTGTTGTGGTGAACCCCAAATCTCTCTCTCCTTTCTTAAATTTTGGGGTATTTTCATAGAAATCACCATTTTTGTGTACATACACAGCTAAAATTTGTTTCTTGGCATAACCAGAGTTGTGACTTCATTGTGACTCCCTGTAACTAAAACCATCCATGGGTTCATTTTTGTTTGTTTGTTTTATGTAAGAACTAGATTGACTAGCTTTGTGATTTTAAGAAGTCGCCACTAGATGGAGAGCTTTTTCTTTATTCTTAGCTTCGTCAATCCCAATGAGTTGCAGCCGGTCCTTGGTCTGCGGCTTCCCTGTTTGCAGGGTTCCTGCTTGGTACAGTTTAATGTGAGCCTGAGATCACTACACCAACAGCAGCATTCTTGGAGGACTTGAGATTTTAGTGTGACCTGAGCACTATACCGCCTGCAGGGTGAGCTGAGCAGTGAAAACATGCTTCTCTAGTGCACGCTTTCCTACCCAGCCCTAAAGGATCTGCAGCCTCATGTTAGCGGTCCATCGTGAATGTGTCATTTTTGGTGTGTTTTCACGCTTACCACTATTTAAAAGGTCCCTAAGGATAGTGCTTATGTGTTGGCTCATGTTCCCAAGTGTGAGAAACCATAGCTTCCTGTGAAAGTGTAGAGTAGGCAGATGCAGTGTTAAAGGACCCACAGTAAACTGCTGCATCTTGACCACACAAGGTGAGATTCTGCAGTACTGAGCTGGCGGAGTTGACTGGAGAGTCCTCAGAGCCGAGCTTGGCATTTCTCCTAGGGACAGTAATAATCTGCCAGTTCAGCAGCCAGGGGTTTCATAGGACTGAATTGCTGCATACGAGAGAGTTGGCTTATCTTGAGGTCTAAATTATCTGGTTTTTGAGAATGCTGTGGCATATCCCTCCAAACTGGTTTCTACCAGTTCGTACAACATACAGCTTTCGTCTGTTTCATTTGCTTCTGAGTGGTAGCATGGAAAGTTTTCACACAGACCCAGAATACTTTTCCGTGGGAAGTTGAGCAATGATTGGGCATGAGCAAGCTGTAAGAACTTGATACCTCTGAGAATGGAATGCTTTTGTTTTCTGGCATTTTTGAAAAATGCTGGTCTTAAGGTTTTTTTTTTGTTGTTGTTGTTGTTGTTGTTGTTAGAGATTGAATTTTAAAAGTAAAAGTCTTAGGTAGTTATTCAGCATTATTTAACAGATTATGATCAAATTCAGTTACTTGGGTTTTGAAAAGTAGAGCAGAAATTTTCTAGAATGTTCAGAAAGTAGTCTGCGTCAAGGGAGGGTGTGTTGGAGACAGACTGCAGCTCACCTGAGACTGGTGGAAAGTCTCGGCCCTTTCCGTAGGGAGAGCAGAAACGCTGATGGTAGGAGGCGGTGCCTCATGAAAGGGCCTCCCTGGATGGGAGAGTCTTCAGCACCAAGCGGCCTCTGTTGAAGAGCTGAGTTTTGCCGCCTTTTCTTTCCGCAGCCCAGACCAGCTTTCTCAACTTTACACTTTTGTCCCAGTCCCTCAAGGGCTAGGGTTTGCTCGCATGAGTCATAATGCCCAGCGTAATTTTTCTTTACAGCTAACAAATTTAACTTCACAAACTTTCCCAAACCACAAAAGGATACGATTTTAATCTTTTGAGAGCCTTAGTTCTCTTCCTTGCACACTGGAGGCAGGGAGTTGTGCATATTCAGGACGGTTGCATACCTGTGTGTCAGTTTTCAGGCTGGTAAAGTGTCTGGGGCATGGCAAGACTTCAGGGCGAATAGAAGCAAGATTATTGAGCAAACTGGATTTATGTGGGGTGCTGGGATGAGTCAGAACCATCCATTGCAAGACAAGCACGGTGACTCATGCCTGTCACCCAGGCACTTGGGAGGTAAAGGGGAAGACCAAGAATTCCCGGCAAGTCGGGACTACATGAGCCCTCAAGTCAGAAGACCAAAACAGTGCCACCGTTTGTCATTTGTCCTGTCTATCTTTGGACATATGTAGAAGTCTGACCATTTCTGGTTCTTGACTTTGCTGCTCCTTGGGCTGCCTTTTCCTTCTTCCCTCATACTTTTTGACCCTCTGGCCTTTATCAGAAGATAAAGTGACCTGCGGAAGCCATTTATTTTTATTCCACTGTTCACCCACATGATCCGAACTTGCTGCCAGTTTCCTCTGGGTGTCGACCGTTAGTTTTGACTTAACTATTACTTCCTCATGCAGCCTAGGCTAGCCTTGAACTCACTGTGTAGCTGAGGATGTATGAATTTCTGGTCCTCCTGAGTGCTTGGCATTTGCGAGCATTGCCAGCCTGCCTGGTTTTATGTGGGGATGGGGGTGGGGTCAAACCCAGGGCTCTGCATCTGCTAAGCAAGCACTCAGCCAGTTGTGAGCCACACAGCTCCTCAGTTGCCAGTACTCTTCAGACTGAAGTGCCCTTTTTCTGAGCAAATTTATCTTTGGTTAGTATTTCCAAGAAGTTACTGGAGGGTGACTTAGTGGAGATTATTGTATTTAAATAGTGTTAGGTACCGGAATGCCAGTGGAAAGGGTGATTTTTATTTTTGCATTAACTTGAGATTTATAGGTTTTAGGTCTGTTTGGGAGATGAGTATTTTTAAACGTGGAACAGGCAGTATACTGTACCTGCATATACAGTAAGGACTCAGAGGAAGCCACTTGTCCACTTGATGTCCCTTTATTTGACATGGTAGAGTAAAAACTTCCTGGGAACAGGGCCTCCACCCCTTCCAAGCCTGGCCCAGGTCCAGGTTCACAGTGTGCTCAGAAGACAGTCCACAGCCTTGACGGAGTCAGCGCTTGCTAGAAGATAGAGCCCCAGCCAGTGCACTGTAAAAGCAGTGACCTCCATCCAAGGGTAAAGATAAGGCTTGGTGGATCCCACTTGCTCTTTCAAAGCATTCCTGCCTCCTCCCTGAGCTCATGACTTGGCCTGCAGCACCCCAGGGTGGAATGGGGCATCAGGGGCCCATACACCATCACCCGGCGCTGGCTCCAATTGTGTGTCCTGAGGTTTCACCCTTACAGCTAGCCGTTAGCTTGTCAGATTAGCCTGGCCAGAGTCTGGGGCTGACTGCTGTGCTGGGCCATCAGCTACGACCCTCTGTTCTCCATGGGCCTCTATGCAGTCCTCTACTGTCTTCAGGATGATTTGGAGTCTGCGGTCCAGGGCCAGGAGGTGGGGTTCTGTGAGGACAGGGGTAAGCTGGTCTTCTAGGAGGGACTCCCGCATCACATCACTGAGTCTGTAGTCAGCCTGAGCCAGCAGCTGAAGGTGCAGAAGTGTTTTCTTTTTTATCCTGGTGAGACAAAGCCAGTGGAACCAGGTCAGCAAATTAAGGAGAGTAGCGTGGTCTGCGCTTGCCCAGTCCCCACAAACCGCTCTTGCAGCTTGTATTCTTGGAGATATTATTTCTAGGCAAACACATTTCAGTGAAAGCCACATAGAAAAAGAATTAGCAGTTGGGCAGCAGCCTTCGTTCAGTTGTCAGGAGTTGCCAAGCTGTTAGCACTCTGTCACATCTTTGTGTGTGTGCGCGTGCATGTGTGCGTGTAAGTCACAGGGCAACTTCGACTTGGTTCTTTCTACAATGTGGGTCCTGCAGATCAACTCTGGTCCCTTTACTCACTGAACCACCGAGAACTCTAGTAAGTGTAATGCCATCTATGGTGATGCCAAGTTATATGCAATTACTCTGATGGTGATAATAGAGTCAAATGAAGTGGCACTTGAGTTTAGTTTTTTTTTAAATTTTTTTTTTAAGATTTAGAGCTGATGGAAGGAGTTTCCAGTAGGTGAATGAAATTGTTGTCTAAAAATCTAACCTCCACTTGCCAATTTCAAAATGTGTCTCCTGTGTCAGATTCTAAAACCGTAGGAATGACAAGCCACTAGGTCCATTTTGACTTTAGAATTTTGATTTCTTTTAGACTGAGGCAAGCAGCATAACTGGCTGATTTTGGATACAAACAACGGCTCATCCTTTCCAGGGGGAAGAGGTGCTTAAATTAACCCAAGGTGTTGATTTGGATCACACATGTGCCAAGGGAACCAATGGGATGGTTTGTTAGGTCGGAGTCACACCTTTATAATTAGCTATAGCCAAGAGGGACCACCTACTGTCACCAGCCTGGCTAAAATGCCAAAGATACCGAAGTAGGTGTCCTTTGGAGAAGGGGATGGAGTTGCAATCTGACCCAGCTTACCAGACTTCGGTCAGGGTTTTGCTTAGATGGTGATTAAATAGCAATATTTTAGAGCCTACACGAGGACCAGGAAAAGTGAAGGGCTGATTATTAATATCAAAGAGCATTGGTATCTGCAAAAGTGGATCATTATCAGAGTGGGCCAAAGATTAAAGTTGGCGACTTTAAAAGATCAGACCTAAACTCGGTTTCTGCTAAAGCAGATTTTGCTGGGGAAAGTCGCACTGTGGGAAGCAAGGCAGCTGACATCATTCCGCCCATAATGTCCTTGACCAGGGAAAACCGATGAAGGCTTTCATGGTAGGCTTCAAGAAGGACAAAATGTCTGAATTGCCGCCTGCCCTTGGTATGTCATAGCATAAACACTTACATGCAACACTGTGAGAGAGGGGCGAGGATGGAGATTTCGTCCTGGGAATGTCGTCCAAACCTAGAAGAAACGGGCTTCAGCAAGCCTGCAGTCTTTCACGCTCTGGATGCTCTCTTCCCTCACACTTTATTGAGTTAATTGGGGTAAGGTGCCAGACATCATGGCAGCTGTCTCAACAGCTCCCTCCTCAGGTCACAGAAGCCTGTTAAGTTACAAAGCTCCACCTGCCTCTGCAGGCCAGCAGCTGAAGCTCTCTGCTTATAGGAAAGTAAGGACTAGTGAAAAGATACAGGGACTCTCATCCTGGTTCCCTGGTGGGTCCCAGAGTGCTCTTACACTGGAGGCTCAGTGGTACTTAGCAAAGTTCAGGCCCTCCTCAGGGCCTCCAGTGTCCAAGCGGCTGCAGGAAGCATGGCTGGAGTCAGGGAGAACTGGGACGTGGGCACTGGAGCTTACCCTCTGGCATTATCAAGATGAATAAGGTACCCGTCATCCCCAAACTTGGTGAACATCTCATAATGGTGGCGGTCCATGTTTCCTGCAACAGAGGGGAGAGATCAGAGCAAGGGTTTGAAGGCCACAGGTCTGCCTTTCGGGAGTGGAATACAGGAGCCTGAGTATTGATCACAATCAGCATTTCCGGGCTTTTTACTCTACCCCTCCCCCAGCCTCAGCCCGGCAGCCAAGTGAGCAGCACTGTGCCGCTGGGCCTCTTGTGCATATCAATGTTGGGTTTTCTCAGCCCAGACATCCTCAAACATGCATCATCCTTGCCTGGTCATAGCGGGACTAGATGGTAGAATTACTGGTTTGTGGAGCCAAGGCCTCGCTTTGGCCCTCCCAATGCTATATACTTATTTCTCTCCTTCATGCTGGCTCCCTCTCCTTGAGTGAAGAGAACATCCAGCTTCCGGTCTGATGCCCATTTGGGCCTTATGGCAGGGTGGTGCATCTGTCTCACCAGTGGCAACCCCTTCAATACCTGTGCCACCCCAACCCTCTTCCAAGAAATCAGGGCATGCCAACTTTATTTCCTTGGACTTCACCCCCTGAGTATATGGGAGATGCAGGGCTCTTCACCCTTCCTGATCCAGGCTGTGACTTTGCTCAGGTCTCCCACAATCCTCGGCAAAGTACAGACCATGCAGTTCTGCCAGGTGCCCTGCGTGGGGTACCTACCAATCAGGAAGTCAAAGATGGCCATGTCGATGATGCCAAGGAGCCTGTTGCTGCTATTGTACGGGTAGATCTGCTTTACTGTGTCACAGTAGAGGGGGTTGATCTCCCACCTGAGGGGGAGAAGAAGTCCTGGGGCTGGAAAAGCCAAGATGCCAGGGTGTTGGGGGCCCTCTCCACACAATCCCCACGTTCCCAAATCCCTGCTCCCCCAAGCTTGCCCTGGGCTAGTGACCTCAGGATGCTAGGTGGTAGCTGGCTCTCTTCAGGAGGACTCTGGGGAAGGGAGGTTGCAGATTCCAGGTGATGGGGAGGTTCAGGGTCCTTTTACTTTGCTGAGTGCTAAGTGGGGTGCCACATGCAAGAGGGTGTCACAGAGCAGGTGATGGAAAGGCAAGTATCACGCCTGGTTGTTGCTGGTCTTGGTCCTCCAGAGCTCCTACACCACCCATGAACCCCCCCCAGACTGGCCTCTGCTACATGCCCTGCCTTCACACAGCCTCACAAAGTCCTGTCTGTCAGAAATTCTGTCACCTTTTCTTCCCATCAGAACTGCGGTGATTTGCCAATGGACCTGTTCATTGATCCCGCTCCTTTGGTGTGTCTGCTGTGCAAATATGTTAGGCCCTGGGCATACCGCCAGTGGGTTTTGCTCAGGCTTTCACTCCCTCATCTCTTTGTGCTTCTTTATTGAGGTACATGTGGTATGCATGTGTATATGTACACATGTTCATGTGTGTATGTGCACATGTGTGTGGGGCCTGAAGTTGATTTCTAGTGCCTTCCTCCATCCCTCCCCACTTTATTTATTAGTGATGTCTTTGCTGAACCCAGAACTTTCCACTTCTCACTGGTCTTTCTAGCCACTTTGTGGTGGGGATCCAGCGTCTCTGTCTCTTGTATGCTCAGATGACAGGTGGCTGCCACACCTGCCTGGCTTTAAGTGGGAATCTGAACTCTGGTCTCCATGCTTGCATGGCAAGCACTACCCACTGAGCATCTTCCCAGCCTTCTATGTGGTTCTTTGCTATAGAGTAAGCACTTTACAGCCCAATACATGAACTGCAGGAAGTGACCATCTAATCTGTTGGTCCTAGGATCAATAAGAGGATCGGGGCAGCTGTTAATGGTAGTTGTGGCCACTCTGAAGAGTGGGACCGCAGGGCCCTGGTGCTGTGGTCAGGAAGCCAACTCACTCCTCTTTTCCCGACAGTGAGTAGGAGCGTATCCAGGGGTTGGGCACAGACAGCCTGGGGGCCAGGTTGAGGGACGGCAGGAAGGCAGAGAGGGAGCCCTCCAGCAGGTGTGGGTTGCCGCAGACCGCATACTCAGTCTTGCACATGTACGGACACTTGGCAAAGAAGCACACGTTGTTAGCTGGAAGTGGAGGGAGGAGAAAGAGGTAAAGTGGGGGCTTAGAGCTATGTCATCTTCTGCCCCAAGAAACCCCTTAGGAGTAGGATTTTTGAACTCCCAGCTCGGGAAAAGGCTGTTGGGTCTAGAAGATGCTACTAAACAGAACATCTTGGGTACCAAATTTCAAATGTCTCAGAGCATCCTATCATGTGGTGAACATTCTTTTTTTTTTTTTTTTTTTTTTTGGTTTTTTGAGACAGGGTTTCCCTGTAGTCTCTAGCGCCTGTCCTGGAACTAGCTCTTGTAGACCAGGCTGGCCTTGAACTCAGAGATCCGCCTGCCTCTGCCTCCCGAGTGCTGGGATTAAAGGCGTGCGCCACCACTGCCCGGCTGTGAACATTCTTTGGTAGGCTGGATGGATAATCTCTGGCTCCCAGGAGGCCAGCATTGTGGGGATGGGTCAGCATCTCACACACCTAGTTTATCTGGTGTTACGTTTAAGCAGACATGGGTGGAAGTGTTGAGCAGCAGCACCCTCCTACCCCAACAATGCATGTGTTAATAGCAGAGCTCAAACCACCACTGAACCTAACAGCGGACATGATGCCTCTGGCTGATACTGCACCTGGAGAGACAAAGAAAACACTCTGTAGGATTTCATTCTTGGTGACCTCTAGGATTTCCTTGGTGACATTCACTAGCCTCCCCACTGTTGGCGGCACCCGTCGGAAGTCCAGAATCCTGGAAGAGAAGGAGCCTTGTTCAGATTTGAGGGCTAGTCAGGGGCTGGGGAAGAGCCCTGTACCTGTGCCAAAGCATGGTAGGACCTGGCTTGTGTGTCTCAATATAGCAGCGGTATAGCAGACCAGGATGTTTCTGCTGCGTGGACCCGATCAAGTCCAGGGCAGATCCCACCCAGAAAGTTATGCATCCACATTGTGTCCTGGTCAATATTTCTCAGACTTGAACGTGCATGCTAGTCACTTGAGGATCTGGACCAAATACATGTTCTGATCTCATGGCAAATAGGATTGCATCTCTCATCTCCAGATCAGGAAGTAGGACAGAAGGCAATGTTATCGCTACCATGGCAATGTGACTGTCTTCTAAACTGTTTCATTTTTCCAGGCATAGTGGTATATACCTGCAATCCCAACATTTGGGAAGCAGACTGGAGGATCAGGAGTTCAAATCTAGCCTCAGCTATGGAGTGAAGTAGAGGCCAAGCTGGGCTACATAACAGTCCATCTCAGCAAAACAAAAAGATTAATAAAAATATAAAGATAAAATAAAAATATGCATAAATTGTTCATTATATTTAAAGGCCTTGTGTGTTTAACCTAATGGAGTTGGAAGGAGAAACTGAAGGCACTACACTTGAGGTAGAAGAGATGAAAAGCCAGAAGGAGCAACTATTGTCGAGTTCTTCCCAGAGGTCTGGGTAGCACCCCTCCCCGGGAAACTGGCTCTTGCAGTCCGTGTTATCTCCAGGGGCCACACCTACCTGTCCAGGTGGAAAGCTGCGACCTCAGCGTTGTGTCTCTGAAAGTCTATAAAATAGAAGAAGTTCTCGGGCGTCTCTTCCTCTCGTTGCTGTCTGGAAGGAAGGAATCATGCCCTGGACTCAGCCTTCCGTAGGAAGCCCGAGGAGAGAGCCTGTCTGACGCTTTTCATGTGGGTGTAGATGGTAGACCCACAAATTAGGACGGGGCCTCTCCCTTCCTGAGTGGGGAGGAGACATGTAACATAGGAAAAGGCAGGCTTTTTAGAGGCACCATCATTGCTTAGTTTCTTGCTTAAGAAGCATTGGGAGAGCGGCTGATTTGCCCAAAAAACCAAGGGAAGAAACCCAAGCATTCTTGTGCAGGTGTTAGCGGGAGAACGCAGGTTATTAGAAGTGGTGGTGGTGGTGGTGGGATATAGATGCCCAAGTTTGAGAAAAGGTAAGGTGTGAGCCAGAACCTGGCAACAGAAAGTGCTAGAGAAGGAATTTAGTCTGATTGTGAACCAGGACTGGAAAGATATGGACCTGAGGGAGAAATACAAGTGACAGAACTCTTAGAAACTCAGGTGGGGCTTGAGAATGGGCCCAGCCAGAGGACTGAGGGAGGCTGACAGATGAAATTGATCTGGTAAGAGCGCCACCTTGAGGAGTGTGCCGGGAGGTGTGGTTAGGCGTGGTTAGGAGATGTGAGGAAGCTCTTCTGGCATCCTGGGCCAAGTCTGACTTAGCTTTCACACTAATAAATGATAAAGGATGACGGTCTTCGAATAATTTTATAGTAGAGTGTCAACCTGCTCCAAGGACTGGGAAAGCAAAGGTAAGCATAAGCAGGCGTCAAGCCACTAACAACCACGCAAACAGCCAGCTTCCCCAAGCCAAATAGTAAGGCACACTGCCAGAAGGGAGCCCAAGTCAATCCTGAAACCCCGCAGTGAGGCTGCTGGAAGTGGATCCTAGAGATGCAGCCAGGTCTAGCATAGCCCTCACATCCAGGCTGAGGGCCTTGCAGGATGCTGCGTTCTGTAAGAATATAAAAATTCTCAGATTTTACATGTGGAATATGATGGATTTAAAATTGGAAGGTGGCTGGGTGGTGGGAGCTCACACCTTAGCCTGGTCTACAGAGTGAGTTCGAGGACAGCCAGGGGTACACAGAGAAGTGCCCCCCTTTCTCTCTCTCATACTCTCATACACACACACACACACACACAAATAAATGTAAAAGGATCACCCTCATGCTTAGAATTTATCCTTTCCAAAGAGAAATTTACATTCTTGTTGCAAGGGAACAAGTGCTTTTCCCTCTAACTTACTCAGAGGGAAGACACACATCCATTTTAAAAGGAAGAAATGCATTAAAAATGATACCATACTTGGTTTTTGAACTAAATTTCATAGAATTATGGGTGAAACTTTGTGTTGTATCGTTTTTCTTCCCTCTTTTCTGTTTTTCTTCCTTTACCAGTGTTTCTTAGGTGGCTCTAACTGGTACTCTCTTATGGGTACTCGTAATTTAGAACCCTCAGATGACCAGCGCCCTACTGATGGAGTTTGTTCAGAGAAGCAGAATTCTGAAGAGTCACATGCCTGGCAGAGTTTCTGCTCATGACTGTATGCTCACTGCTGTGGCTCTGATTTAAGAGCACAGCCATCTGGGAGGTCAAGACATGAAGATGACTTGACCAGCCATGGAAAAACCCCATGTCTTATATATAAGACATAAAGACACAGGCCTGGGGAGACAGCTCAGTCTGCAAGCAAGAGGGCTCATGTTCAATCAGAACTGAGAATCCATATTAAAAAAAAAAAAAGAGCCTGACGTCATTAGTGCTGGAGAGGTAGAGACACGCACCTACTCGGTGAGTTCTAGGCCAGTGAGACACTCTATCTCAAAGAACAAACTAACCAAATAACAGCAAACAAACAGGACTTGCAGATACCCAAGGCCGTCCTCTGGCCTCCACACCCATGGAAGCACCTGCAGCCACACAGACAGACAGACATACACAAGAACCTACAGCCACACACATATACACACATACACGAATATACTTCACATGCACATGGAAGTACCTACAACCACACACACACACACACACACACACACACACACAGAGAGAGAGAGAGAGAGAGAGAGAGGCACAGACACACACTTGCACATGTGCACACACAGTTTGTTGACTTTAGTGCTCTGTTTGTTTGGCTATAAGACGAGATCTCCTCCTGAAACTGTCCTTTTGCATTCAGTGTCTTGCATATTTTACTTCTCTGACTGAGGCAGGTTCATTAGCTTGTGGGATGGTTACAAGCTTCACAGGCAAAGGGATTTAGATTGAGAAAAGCCTAGACCAGAATGCAATGGCATTTTGGCGAGGCAGTGAAAGGTAGAAGGCAGGGGTAGGTCACTAAGCCCATCTTGCATGATCCCATCCTCTGCACCCTTTTCTCCGCCTGCTGGACACTCTGGTAAGAACTACTTTGCTCCAATACGCCCTCCCTGCCACAGTGGATGGAGCCCTTTGAAACCGTGAGCCAAGACAAACCTCTCTTCTGTTAGGTGGTTTTTCTTGGATATTTGGCCACAGCTATGCAAACTGACATGGTGGGAAGGGCCTCATCTGTGCTGGTCATGTGACCTGATGGAATCTGGACCAGCATCAATAAAAACAGCAGTGGTGATGGGAGAGGAGGGGAAAGAACTCCCTCTTGGCTTAACACTGACTTCAGAGATGATAAGGACCAATGCAAGTGCTTTGGACAAATGAAATGCGAAAGTGTGTACCGGGCAACGTTTTTAATACCATGTATATAGTTTAAATGGTGGGTGGTGGGATTTTAAAAAAAAATCAATAAATATGAACAGATGGTAGTCATATGTTTCATACCACTGAGGGGTTGTATATTAAAATCAAGTAAGCAACTTGGTTTTTGCGTTTCTGATGGAGGAAACTCCTTATATAAAGGGTTCTCAGGTTTGCTCCCGCCTTGGGATCATGGGGGGCGGGGTTAGGGCAAGCCCACTGGACTCTGAGGGAGTGGGACTGAGACACTGCAGCTGTTCAAAGTTCCAAAGGGAATCCAACACGCAGCTCATTGATTGCAACCCTGTACTTAAAGAGGTGCTTTTGTTCCCTAAGTCGGAAGGCTGAGACACATTCAGAGCTCAGGTCTCTTGGCTCCACCACCACAGCCTGTGACTGGGCTGTTCAGTAGGCTTCTCCTCCGTCAGTCAACTGCAAAGTGTGGATCTAAGTTAACACAAACAAACAGCACGAGAAGGCAGAAGACTCTCAAGCAATGGAACCCTTTATGGGGACATTCCTTCCTACTTAAGTCATCCACAAGAGAACATTCTATTGGACCGCGGCATCACACTCTACTCCAGGAAACCCAGACCTCTGGCCCACAGACCCACTGGGGGCTGGTAGTGTACACATGCACACAGACAGACACCCACCCACCCACACATGCTCACACACGCCCACACACGTGAATGCATGCCCATACCAAAGTCTGCCATCATTTCACTCACGGACATGTACTATAAAGCCCGAAGACATGGAAAGTGTTATTGTGAATAAAATACAGATGAGCGTATACATGGACAGGACTTCATAGCAACCTTCCTCATTGTTTTCAGCCAGAGCAAGTATGGTGTGAAGTAAACTTTGCCATGTCCAAGACAGGGTGATTGCTGGTCCAGGGGCAAGGGTGAGGACTCATTATTGGAGTGAGCCAGCTCAGCAGCCTAGCTGCTTGGCTGTAATTCTTGGGCCTGCTATGTGCCGTGTAGAGTCTGGAAGAAGCTGGCTTCTCACGGGGTTGGTATGTTCACTTTGGGGTGGCCATTATAGTAACACTTGGGTCACTAGGTTCATGAGACTGTTGATGTCCAAACCCACAATTCATGTCGTGTGTGAAGCGTCGATGCTACCGAGGACCCAACTCAACAATAAGAGTGGCTATTGTTGTTTTTAATTATTATTGTTGTCACCAACATAGTTCTATACGTGGGGCAGGCATGGGTGAGGATTACTGGTTACCTTTACTACCTCCAGAGTTGCCACCGGGAGGCATGGCGGTGAGGAAGGCTTCACTTACCTCATGGGTTTAAACATGGCTTTCCCGAAGTCCGAGAACCTCAGAACCAGCTTCAGGTGGACCCCACTGGGTTTCACAACTATGAGGGGTAAAGGGTGATGTCTAAGTTCAGGGTTGAGGCACCACTCATAAACCCAGTCCTTTTCTGTTACTGAAGAAGACCCCAAAGGCAACGAGCTTTGATAGCTTTAGGGGCAAACCCCACCCTGTCTGGCCGTGTTCAGACGACTCAGTACAGTTATTCTGTCAGTTTGAGAAGAGGACAGATATTTGTGGAATAGGATTGCCCAAGTGTATGCACTGAAACTCCCCCCCATAGATTGTTTTCCTAAAAGTACTGGGCTTCTCTTTCAATTCCAGTTGTGATCTTAAGATTTCCTGCTATGTTGTCTTTGAATTAGATGTCTGTGTCCATAGTGGCTTCCCATTTGAGATTCTTTAAGACTGTAAAATTCTTGTTTTTATCAAATTTGGTTTGTGATGAAGGATCAAACCCAGGAGCTTTTGCTTCTTGTTTTAAAAGAGTATTTTTGAGAATGTCAAGTATGGACCTGAGAATTCATGACTTTGAAGATTTATCATGACACTTATGCCTCTCGTTAACCTATCATCTTCCCTTCCGTTTCCTTGCTTCTCCTCCCTTCTCCTTCCTACTCTTCTTGCCTTTTCATCTCTCTTCTGTATCCTCCTTTCTTCCTTTCCTTTCCCTCTCCCTCTCCCCTCCCCTCCCCTCCCTCCCTTCCCCTCCTGTCCCCTCCTTTCTTCTCCCTCCTCCATCTTGAGATAGGGTCACGCTGTGTATAGCACAGGTTGGCCTTGAACTTTTTATGTAGCACAGTTTGACCCTGGACTCAAGATTCTTGCACTTAAGCTCGTCAAGTTCCGGGTTGGTGTCATCTCAAGGCGTGTGTCATCTCATGCATATGTGGAGATGTGTGTTCAGCACACATAATGGAGGCCCCTCAGGGCTGGGGGCAGCTTGCAGGCTTTGCTGTTCAGATCTACCTGAGACGGGCTTGCAGCACCCTCAGGGCAGCCCTGTTACCTTTTTCTCCTGGCTTTCCCATTCTGTCTGACATTTTCCCCAGTAAGTTTCAACCTTGGTTGCATGAGAATCAGCTGGGATATTTTAAAAAAACGTTGCCATGGGCCTCCCTCTCTGCAGCTGAGCCCAGACATCGGGAGGCAGAGCCAGACGATAGCTTGTTCTAAAGCCCTCAGGGGTAAGATGCAGCACCAGGAACCATTGTCCTGTACAAGTGCCTCTTGGATCTGAAATCCTATTCCAATCTCCAGCTATTCTGTCAACAATCAGATTCTGATGGAGAGAGCCGGAGCAGAGATTCTGTGTTTCTAACAAGCTCCCTAATGATGCTGATGGTACTCTGGCCTGCATCACATTTGGCCAGTTTGATGCTTCCCAGATGCCTTTTACTGTGGGCGGCTGGGGGCAGTGTTGAGTTCTCAGCTACTGGGCAGGGAGATCCCCTGTTGGAGGCTGAAGGTTGGGTCAGGTCACTTACTCTGTGAGCAGTCACAGGCCCCCAGCAAGGCCTTTTCGTCCTGGCTGTAATCTGTGAAGGAGAAGAAGGGCAGTGAGCGATTCCTGCAGTGTTCCCAACAAAGAAAGGCTCCCGGCGGCTCTGACCCAGCCCACAGGAGGAGGGATTGATGTAAGCTTGGGAATCTCAGGCATGAAGACTCAGAAGGCTACAGTGTCTTCCTTGCTCCTGCCCGGACTCCATTCTTTCTAGCCCTTCTCTGTATACTCCAGCCTTTCTTGGTCTCTTTTATTCTCTGCTAATAACTTCCCATGTCGCTTGTCCTGTCATAGATGCTTGAAAGCACAAACTTGGGTTTACTAGGCCTCTGTTTGAATCCTAGCTCCAGCACTGGCTTTGCCCAGCTTGCCTAACCCCATTTGTAAATGGTAGTGATGTTTATACCAGAAGGGTATAAGAAAGAGCGCATCACCTGGTACAAAGGATGCGCCCAGTAAACAATGACATCACTTTCCAGGAAGAGTGCAGAGCACCTAAGTCTCTGTTACGTCTTAGGTTTCTCTCTGTGATGAGATTAGCGCTATAAGATCTTCTTCAAATGGAACGTGATTTGCTTCTTATTAATCTTGTATAATCATATAGTGGTGGCAACCCTTGACTAGTTCCCGGAGCCTGGGCTGAGATGGCTCAGTTCAGCCTCTGGGAGAAAGACAGTTCCTCCTGGCTAACCCCATGAACCTCACCAGCGCTGATGGTAGGGAAGTGTCTCATGTCATGGAGGAGCTTGCTGACGACAGGGCTGGACCTAGAGTATAGGCCGTGGCTGTTGATCCCCAAGTGGAACTGCACCCAGCTGGCCTCTGGCCGGAGCTGCAGCGGGGGATCCAAGGAAGTGAGGTTGAATTGCTCTTTGTATATCTTGTGCCGCCTGGAAGAGCCAGAAAAGTGACTGGATGGTTAAATTGGTGGAATAAGAATGCAAAGAACCAGGGAAGCACTTTGTCTGGACATTCTGTTTTTGCTTTCACGTATTATATTCAACAAGCATTTGAGCATCTATTTCTGGCTAGGACTTAGGCTGATTTTAGGATATCACAGGGATCAAACAATTCCTGTTTCCTCCTTGCCCTCAGAGAGCTTCCAGTCTTAACAAGAAACAGCCAAGTTACACAGTTATGCATAGACACAAATACTGGATTATGAACTGTCACGGATCCTATAAAAGAAAAGGCAGACGGTGAGGAGAAAGGGAATGGAGGGTGTGGGTCCTGATATCGAGGAAAAGGATGAACAACTGTTCACTGACTGACTTTACAATAGATTTTTCTGTAAGGATAAAAGCAGAAACTTACAAGGCATTCATTGACAGTTTCAGAGAGTCCCACTTGGGAGGCAAATGGTATGCCTAGGAAGTAATTAAGGAAATAGAGAAAAACTCACCTTCATACTCCAGTACATTAGGTGCTAATCCTCCTACTTGTGAATGAATTCTGAGTGTGCAAATAGTCAACACATGGCAATGTGCACTGTTCCTCTCCACCTCTACCCATCTATAGTGAACACCAGCTCACATGGGTGGATGGATTTAGCAATTTAGGATTTCTGTTAGTTTAGAGAACGTGGGCTGAGGGACATTTCCTCTCCTTAGAAAGGTCATTTTATCTGCAGACAGCTACTTTTGATCAGGTAACAGAGCTTTAAAAATTTCTTTAAATTATTTTATTTTTGGAATTTTATACATGAGTACAAAGTATTTTCATCATATCCATCCCTCCTTCCCCATTCCAACTCCTCCAGTACCCCCCAACACCACACTTCCAAATTCATGGTGTCTTCCTCTATATTAGTCACACACTACACACACACACACACACACACACACACACCCCTAGTGAGTATATTTAGTCTGTGCCTATGTACTTTGCTGTGGGACTGACTGTGCGGGCATGGTCAACCTGCAATCTGGAGGTTTGTTCCAGATTAAAACTTGTTCTCCCTTCTCAGAAGCCATCCACTGATGAGGGGGTGTGGCCCTGAGAGCCCTTCCCTCATCCATGATGCTGTGTTGATTGATATGATCTTGTGTGGCTCTTGTTTGGGTCACTGTCCTGTTGAGAGTTCATGGTTGCAGCATCCTTGTCATACCCAGAAGACACTGCTTCACATCAGTCCATTTGGTCCTCTGGCTCTTATGATTTCTCTGCTCTTTCTTCCTCAGTGCTCTCAGGGACCTCGCCCTTTCTTGAAGTACATGTTAGAATCCTTCTTCGGCTAAGTACGAAGACAAAGCTCAATGATGTGTGGAGAGTGGGTGAATTCCTGAGGAAATCTGTATTGTCGACATGGGTATGGCCATGCCAACGACCCCAGTGCCTCAACCCCATGGGAGTGGCAAACCCTTCCTCAGGGGAGTCCCAGAGAAATGAGAAACCCTTGCTCTGGCCCAAGTTTGAATGTTTATGAATGATTGATCAGTGTGTGCAAAAACTCTCACTCTCAGCTTTCTCCTTCAGGATGACCGCAACCTGAACCTGAGACCGCTCTCCTACTAAGCTACCCGGCCTTGCTAACCAAATGTGCTGAATTTCCTGGTTGCATAGTAGGACCCTCCATCAGTGTGAGCACAGCCCACCTGATCCAGCTTTCTCTGTGTGTATTTCTTCACTATCAGTTGATTCTTCATTCCCACGTTGCCCCTGCCTGGTTATATTATTATTATTATTATTATTTTTGTTTTTTTTGAGTCAGAGTTTCCCTGTAGTTTCTAGAGCCTGTCCTGGAACTAGCTCTTGTAGACCAGGCTGGTCTCGAACTCACAGAGATCCGCCTGCCTCTGCCTCCCGAGTGCTGGGATTAAAGGCGTGCGCCACCACCGCCCGGCTACTATATTTTATGTTCATGTTGAAGAAGCCCTGAGGAGGCAATGACAAATTCAGTTTCTATCAGGTTTTTAAGATATTGGCTGTAGATGACCCTGGAAATCTGGGACATGATTAGGCTGTTCATCCGGGCATGCTGTCACCTGGGAACAAGCCTTTCAGCATCTGACCTTGGCTCTTTCCAAAGCCAAAGATGAGTGACATGGTTTCCGACTTGTTGTTGGATGAAGACTTCCTTAGTCTTTGGGGAAGTTCTTAACACTTGGCATTGAATAGCCACTCTGACCCCTTTGGGTCTCTGCCACCTTTTGTTCTTGACATTTGAATTCACTGTTTGTTTGGTCTTTTGAGAGCTGCTTTTCCATCTAGGGCTAAGCCAGGCTGCCTGCTTAGCTAGGTTCTGAGTCTTGCCATCTTATCAAGACCAGGTTTGTAAATTTCACTGACCTTCCTACCACAAGTCTGTTGGATCAATCTTGTTCCTTGTGTTTTGTTTTCGCTGGCATTTATGACCCTGTGCTGTGTCCAGACATAGCCTGATAGACCTCTGTCTTGCCTATACTTAATCCTTCTTCTTATCCTTGGTTTTAGCTCTCTTTTCCGGAGTCTCACCCCCAATGATCACCCCTCAAAGCTCTGCTGGCCAGATACTTGTGCCTTTGAATAATCTACCGTTTTTTCTTTCTATCTACATTCCATATTTTCTGTTTTTTTCAAACTTGATTGTGAAAATAGGTAACTGGAAAAGTGGATGTGGTGAAGCTGATTTTAGACTGTAACATTTCCCATCATGATGGAGAACAAGCAGAAAAAACTGGAGGACTTGGACCAAAGAAACAGCTGAAAAAGAAGTAGTAATGTCATCATCAAACAATGACCTCATGGTTGGAAAGAACTCAAGGGAATGCTGGAGATGTAGCTCTCAGTTCATGGAGCATTTGCCTAGCATGCGTGAAGGCCTGGGTTTGATCTTTAGCACAACATAAACTGGGTGTGAAACATGGGCTCAAAATTCTAGAACTCAGGAGGAAGGGACAGGAGGATCAGAAGTCCAAAGTCATACTCAGCTGCATAATAAGTTCAAAGTCAGCCTGAGCTATGCCATTTGCTTTTTCTTTTTAAAAGGAAGGATAAAATGTGTGTATGTGGGTGCTTGGGAGATGTTTCAGTGCTTAAAACACTTGCTGAACAAGCAAGATGGCCAGAGTTTGGATCCCCAGAACCTGTATAAACAGTGGGTGGGTATGGTGGCTGTTCCATAATTCAAACCTTAGAAGGAAGAGACAGGGGATCCCTGGGGAGCAAGCCAGCCAGATAGACTAACTATGTGAGTGAGCTCTGGGTTTAACTGAGAGATCCTGCCTGGAGGGATAGGTGGAGAGTGATCAAGGAAGGATGCCCGAACTCAACCATGGGCCTCTACATGCGCATGTAAAAACAAAGAAGGAGAAGGAGAAAGAGTGGGGGTAAAGGTGAAGGGGAGGGGGAGAGGAGGGCAAGGGGAACAGAAGAAGACACAGAGAAGGAGAAGGAGGAGGGACCTAGAGGCCCACCTAACCCAACTCCCCTTCCTCTTGTCATCTTATTAAGTTGTTACCTCTTCAGTCTGGAGCAGTGCCAAGGAGAGCATCGTGCCATAAGCAGAGGAACTCAAACAATCTGTTTACCTCCCTTAGCACGGAGCCAAAATTCTTCTTATTCCTTCCCTAATGAGTTTTATTTTAGGCTCCTGGAGTTAGGCAAAGAAGTGAAGTATCACTACACATTCCTTTCTTACATTATAGCCTTTAAGATATTAAAAAATAGACCTTGGCATTATCCCATGGCCATGTTTAGTTTTCCTTTCTCCCCCATGACTCTTCCAAGGCCAGAGGTTGCATCCATCTGTGATCTTAATTATTAGGATGGACAAAATGTTTCTGAACCCACCCCCTCCAGTTCATAGGCTGAAATCCTGGCCTCCTTAGTGATGCTATTAGAAGGAGGAACCTGTGGAAATGTTTGGATCCAGAAAGCAGAGACCTCCTAAATCAGATCAGTGTCCCGTGAAGATTCACGGAGACACAGTCTTGCCTCTTTTGAGGTGCAAAATGATAACAAGAAGCTCACTGACTATGAACCAGGAATAGGGACATATTAGATGTTGCATGGACTGGCATGCTGATTTTGGAAGTTCCAGGCTTCAGAACAGTGGGAAGTACATTTCTCTTATTTATGAGCCACCCAGTCTATGGTGTTTTGTTACAGTGGTTTAAATGGATTGAGATAGTTATGTTTACACATTCTCTCCTATTTCTGACATCCAGAATGAAATTTGAGACCTCAGCTCTAGGTTGCCCAAGAAAGGGGAGAATGGGGACCAGACACTGCCCTCATTATAGAAATGTCCCTTAGATTACTGTAACCAAAGGCAGAATACATTTTGAAAAAGCAAATCTCACAGTGCTAAGAAAATATGAGCATGTTTTCATAGATAGAATTCTAAAGTTGGCCTCACACACTCCATGATCTCATTCCCAGACCTGGTCTAAGATCCCTGCTTGTCATCAAGGTCATGCTAGCTTTCCGTGATACAGCTGAATGGAACGAGATTATTAAGCTCTGTCTGACCCCTCCTCGCCATCGTGACCACGCTAGCTAGTGTTCCACGGTACAGTTGGATGGAACAGGATCACTAAGCTCTCTCTGCTATGACCTTTAGAAGCAGAGGTCTTCTCTGACCGGCAGCAAACATGCTAGTAGCATAGAAAAGGCAGGTAGAAAAGAAAGCATTAGGAGGAGCCGAACCATGGTGGTTGGCTCTGAAGGTGGAGTGGGTCAAGTCTAAGGACCACCAAGTCGTCACTAAGGGCTGAGACTGCTTCCTGGCTGAGGGCCAGGTGGTGAACTCAGCCTACCAACATTTGGAAGGGGCTCTAAAGGGGGGACCTTAGCTCCAGACAGACAGTCCACACCTTGGTTTTAATCTTATGCGAGAACAAGTCGACACGTGTCCTTGTAAGACTTCTGACCTTCAGAACAAACTGGGTACTGTTTTGGTCTCTAAGTTGAAGGAAGTTTATATAAAGGAGTAGAAGATGGTACATACTCTGCTCACAAAGCAGAAAGGCCACACACTAGTGATTTAAGCATATGTTTTTATCTAGTTTTAAAATATATCCTATAATCCCAGCACCCAGCAGGCAGCTCTTGGTGAGTTCAGGGCCAGCCTGGTCTACGCAGTGAGTTACAAGACAACTAGGACTACATATTGAGATCCTGTCTCAAAAAACCAAACAAAACCAAACCAAAAATATGACTGAAATTCCTTTCTCTTCCCTCCCTTGCACCCTCTTTCCTTCTTTCTCCCTCCCTTTCTCCTTATCTATCATGTATGTATGTATGTATGTATGTATGTATGTATCTATCATCTATCTATCTATCTATCTATCTATCTATCTATCTATCTATCTATCATCTATTCATCCATCTATTTATCATATCAAGGCTGGCCCTGCATTTGAAGTTCTCTTGCTTCAGCCTCTGGAGCGCTGAGATTGTGAGATTATAGGTATGTACCACCATACCTGGTCTAATATTTTTCTTAAATTAGACAACTTAATTCATGTTTCAGACTATTACTTTGTCCCTCAAGTGGTTAACCAGCTTTTGGATGGATTTTTTTCTTTGAGTTCTCTGGGGTCACTGGGCAGGAGACATATAAACCTTGTAACAGTCACAGAGAGAGGGCCGACTGATTCAAATGCCTGAAGCAACTGTCTACTCAGGAGCAAAGAGTTCTCAGGCTGGGCAGGCAGCATAGCTGAGCAAAGAGTGCAGGCTGAAGGCAGCAAGGAGCAATGAGGAGTTTGTCAAATACGAGAGCAGACTTGCAGGTAAAGGGAACGGCCGCTTTCGCGTTTAGCTCACTGTTACTTGAACCGACACCATTCATTCATCAAATGTCTGCTGAGAGCTAGATATTGATCTATATTTTGGAACTAGAGCTGTATACAAAAGAAAGTGGTTTTCGTTGTCTCACAATACATTTTCGGGGCAAATAATTTATTCTGAGTTTTCAAAAGGAAGCTGGAAATCCAGATTGTTATTCCAATTAAGCATCTCCTTTTATAAAGAATAAAAAAAAATGTCGGTTCAAATTAAACATTGTCTCACGCAAGGCCAAACGAGTTCACGGTCGTTGTGAGTTTGCTGCCGTATTATAGAAGAAGCATTATCAATGTTAAAGCCCCACTCACTGGCCTCCTGATACGACACCCTGAGCAAAGTACACAAATGACCAGACAAGACAATGGCACACTCTTGTTATTTAAGACATTAGATCCAGGAGCAGAAAAACAAAAACAAAACAAACAAACAAAAAAAAAACAGTGGCTGAATCTTCTTTTCCACAAGAGTAAGCCCCTGGTTGGCCTTGATCTTAGGGTGGAGGGAGGGAACCCAGGCTGGGGAGGGCTCTGAAGTTTAGAACCAAGCCTGTGAGTCACTCCTCTTCCCCCTCCCCAACAGAGGATCAACGCGTACTATTTTTATAATTACTGAAAATGACCAACATTACATTTTTCTAGACAGAGCATTTTATAAAAATCAAGGGAAAGGGCAAATGGTTGATCAGGTCTCTAGCCAACTTCTCCCTTATTAACATTTTATTTTTAGAGGAAAATAAAGAAAACAAAACAACCCCCCCAAATCTGGCAGGCTCAAGTTCCCAGGGCTCTTTGGAGGCTACAGCTGTGTGATTGCTAGACTCTCTTGGGAGTCTTCTGGAAGGAGTAGGAAGTCTCTGGCCGAGTCAGTCACCCAGAACCAGAACAACACAAAATGTGGAGGAGGAGAAACTTTTTTTTTTCTGGCCCAGCTGGGTTTGGGGATGAGGTGACATTTTCTCAAGCGATGTCAAATCGATTGCAGCTGCAGCCACGGCTGGGGATGCGGCATCCAAACTGAAACACCCCTGAGTGGCAAACGTCAGTCAGTCAGTACCGTCATCGGCACAGTTCCCTCTCAGGTGGGGGACACACGCGTGCGTCTCTGATTGGTTCTGCTGGCCTTACCAGAGCCAGTGGTTCGGAGGAGGATGAAAGGGTGGCGCTGTGAATGTCCCCCTCTGGGTCTCTTTTCAGTGGTGGAGGTAAAACTGCAAAGACTGATCTATTTCTTGCGGCGACTTAACTGGAGTAGACAGCAGGGGGTGGGGCGGGGTGGGGGGTGAGGCAGCGTGGGTTGGGGGAAGGTGGGGTGCTGGAGTTGGCTCAGACACAGCTGGAGCATTTACACCATGGCCATTGGCAAGTGTTGCAGCTTAGAGCCTTTTTACCCTCAGAGAAGCTGGCTGCCCAGATCTAGCCCATCTGATGGTGGCTGTGTGTTTACAAAATAAAAATGTTTAAACACCCAGAGAGTCCTTTAGCTTCTGCCATCCTGCCTGTCTGGCTTGAGGGAGACAGCAGGTTTCCAACAGAGTGTCTCAAAAGGATTGTAGCTGGGGGTGAGGTAGTCAAGGTCACCAGATAAGACAGAGGACAGGACTTGGGAAAAATGACAAAGTTGGCCTTGGCAGTTCTGACGGACACCTGTGAAACCTTCCCAAGGAATACACTCAAGGCAAGGCTATCCTTGAACTTATTCGTGTATCTAATTCACGTAATTGCAACAGACTAAACTGTGGATAAGGATGGCTTCTAAAAGGAGCCTCCACCTAGTCTAGGAAGGGACCACCACAGAGCACCTTCAGACGAGAAGCCATCCATGAGGTAGCTGGGGACGACCACATAGTGTCTCAGTAACTGTGTCTCTTGATGGTCAAAATATCCCTGTATGACTTAACATCCTTGAAGCTGCAGTTAGCTTGATCCCGCTTTATCAGAAACTAAGGCACCAGGGCTTCCTCCTATACCTGCGTAGCAGTGAGGTCTGCATCCTCAGAGACATTATGACAATATAACACCCTTGCTTTGTGGTTTTGCACAGGAAGAAATATCCTAAAAGGGAGATCTGATTTGGGGAAAAAAACCATGCCGTTTGAGCAGGCATGAGGTTACACACACAGCAGAGAAGCAGCCACGTAGTGAGAGGGGGTGTTTTGGAGGAAGGGTAAGGAAGCCTGAAGTATCAGAAGAATCAGGCTTAGGTTCCGGTTAGCCTTTGAAAGAACATCACTATATTTTAAATGGATATATAAAAATCAGTTTATATAATATGAAGATGTGTGTGACAGGGTGAACAATCAGGACAGAACCCCAGCTTTAAAACTAACTTTAGTTCAAAGGGAAAGGAAAAACACACAGCATGAAATCGAAGCACTAAGTATCAAAGGCTCTATACATGGTTGGGCTGTTGCTCCCGTCAATAAAATACCTTATTTGCAAGTCATGTGACCTTGAGTTGTAAAAGCCACTCTCCACTCCTTTCTCCAGGCAGAGATGAAGTTCCTTTGGTAAATGTTCCCTAAAAACCATGGCATCTCTTTTGGGTAAAAAGCACTATAAAATAATGCGCGAAACAATCCTATACCAGTTAGGATTTAAAGGGGTATTTATTTTTTGGGGTAAAACTTACAAAACACCAACCGTCGTGAAAGGAGCCTAGTCGCTGGAGCAGGAGCCGGAACCAAGAGCAGGAACCAAGTGCCGGAACAAAGAGAGCGAGCTGAGGCTTGCCGCTCTTTTTAAAAAGATAAATAGACCACGCCCCAGTGGGCTGGTATTTCAGCAGCTATTGACTGAAGGAGCTGAAGGCGCTCCGCAGCACAGTGGGCTCCTACTTCAGCGGCTATTGGCTGAAGGAGCACAAGGTCCTCCTGCAGCAATAAAATGTTGACTGTTGGATTCTTTCTTTTTTTCTTTTCTTTCTTTCTTTCTTTCTTTTTTTTTTTACTTATTTAGTTTTGAATAGAAAGCATGCATCTTCTTGTTCCCTGGAGGCCAGTTATTTACTTTTTTTAACTCTTTGTTTTTATCTTTAATTCTAAATATGTGGTGCAGTAAGATTTTCACGAAGCTTTGTTGCTTCTCATCAAAAAATTTGGGAATTTTTCAATTCAGTATATAGAATTCTGTCTTTTTTTTTGGATAGGGTCTTGCTATAATAGTCAAGATGGGTCTGGAACTCCCAGTTTTCCTGCCTAGACCTCCTAAATGCTATAATTACAGGCATGTACCATGGTGCCTGACTTCTCTATTTAGAATGCATTTTTTAAAGACCATGTTATAGTCTGGTGTGTGGAAATCATGGTTAGTGTTAAATGTCAACTCGCCACAGCCTAGCATTACCTGGGAAGAGAGTCCCTATTGAGGAATGATCTAGCTCAGGTTGGCCCATAGCCATGTCTATGGTGGTTGTCTTACTTGTTAATTGAGGTGGGAGGATCCGCCCTCACTGTGGGCATGACCATTTCATTGGGTTGGAGCCTGCATTGTCCAAGAGTAGAGAAAGCAGGCTAAGCGCTAAGCAAGGAAGCAGCAAGCAAGCAAGCAAGCAGGCAACATGAGTTCTTTCACTCCTCTCTCTCTCTCTCTCTCTCTCTCTCTCTCTCTCTCTCTCTCTCTCTCTCTCTCTCTCTCTCTCTCGGCTGTGGACGTGGTGTGGCCAGCTATCTCAAACTTCCACTGCTGTGGCTTCCTTTCCATCATGCACTGTAACCTGGAATTTTGAGCCTTTTTTTTAAATAGCAGCAGCAGAAAGGAAACTGTCACATGCGATGTGGGTGTTCATGTCCCCTCCAAATGTATATGTTGAGTCCTGTTCTCCAAGGTGATAGTGTAAGGAGTTGGGGTCTTACAAGGTGATCAGGCTTTTGTGGTGGAGCTCTCAGGACTGGGATTAATACTCTTTTAAATAGGATCCCAGAGAGCTGGCCCCGCCCCCTCACCATGCGACTCACTTGGTTCTGGGTTTCCCAAACATTCTGAATTGTGAGGAATAATTTTGCTTATAAGCCACCCATCCCATTGTGCTTTATTACAATAACCCCAATGCATAACACAACTCCCTAAAATTCTGAGTTGTTGAGAAGCAGTGTCCCTATGTGTGGGGTGCATCTGTGTGATAAGTTCCTATGTGTGGGGTGCACCTGTGTGATAAGTTCCTAGGAAGGTAACATAATGGACAAAGGTAAGTAGGTCTTTGCTAGAGCTCCTCAGATTGTCCATCCCTGTTATGCATGGTGCAGGACCATCTTCACCACAGTGTTGTTATGCCTCTTTGGTCTTTGTCAACTTGATAGGTGAACAGTGGTATCTTGGCGTGTTCTGAGTTTTCATGTCTATATTTTTATAAGTGAGGCTGTCTTTTTACATGTGCTCAAGAGGCATTGGTATTTCTTTTGATTCTTTTGTAGTGGGTTGTTAATCGTTTCCCCATTGTTTTGATGGGATTCAAATGACTCTTGCTAAGATTTACAGATAATATAGGCTGGACCGTATGATATCCTATCATGGGAGGAAGGAGGAAGAGACTAAAAATGAGAAACTGCGGGGAGCCAGCAAACCCTCCCTATTGTTGCCATCACTGGGAGAAAGGTAAGCAGAGAACAAGATGTCACCAGATGGCCCAGTGACATCTTTTGTGTATCTGCAGTCAGCATGCTTGGACTTCATGCTTATCCCATTGAAACACCTTCCCCCACAGGCTTGGGTGGGATTTCTTTCTGCTGCCCTTTCAAAGAGTCACGTCTTCCTGCTACGTCACAGAACAAACAGAGACAATGTCAGCTCCTCTTCTACACAGCCCAGACCACAGCGGGACAGAGCCAGCCATGTTCTCTTACAGTATCCAAGTAAGGGTCATCTGCCATGTCCACAATTATAAAGGACTTACCCTCACCTCCTGCTTCTGTCTATGTAGTTTAGTCAAGACACGGTCTTGCCATGCAACCCAGCCTGGCCTCAAACTTCTGATTCATCCTTTTACTAAGTGCTGGGATCACAGGTGTAGACACCGTGCCTAGCTTTGACTTTTTTTCCCTGAAGGAAAACCACTTCCTTACTCTCCTCCAGGTGAAAATGAACATGGGAGGTGCCTTTATCCTCTGTCACAACACCACTGGTGCGTAGTTAACCCTTTGTTACATCTCTAAGTTAAATGATAGTCATTGCTGTCTTTCTCCCTGACAGTCCCTTCCTCGGGAAGAACCTCTATCCAGTCCAGGTTAACATTAGTCTTTACCTAGATAGCCCCTTCAAGGACCATTTCAAAGACCCACATCAACCTATCTTTGACATTTTGGATAAAGAATAAACAGCACAAAGCAAAACACAAGGTCTATTTTTATCAGCAACGATGACAATGGCATGTCTGGAGCCTTGTTGGAATGATGAGAGCCTGGTGTCAAAGATACACAGCAAGTTGAACGAGACCTAATCAGGAGTGCTCTCACAGAAAAAAGTTGCTGACTGTGGGGCCCGGGGAGATGTCACAGTGGAAGAGGGGCTTGTTTATATAAGCCGGAGGACTGAGGCCAAGTCCCCAGCACCCATGCACAATGTGGCTGCATCCATACCTGTTTCGCAAGCACTGGAAACCCTAGCGTCAAGGCACAGACAGGAGGGTTGCTGGGGTTTGCTGGCTGCTGGCCTAGCACTAGGTTCAGCGAGAGACCCTGCCTCAAGGGGGTAAAGCAGAGACTGTAGAACAGGAATCTCCATTCCTCTTCTGGCCTCTATTTGTGCTTGCCCACAAGCACACACATATAGCATATAGTGCCTCCTCACAATCTGTGACCTTGAGGGTGGAGCAAGTGCTGAGGTTGTACAACAGTGTCTCAGAGGAGCCTCCCCAGGCAAGATGCCCACTCTTACCCACAGTTTGCAGATGAAACAACTGAGAACAAGACACAATCTTAGGATCAGGTTACTGTCTCTGAGCTTCAACTACTGTGGACAATGGAGGTCCGGATTGCCATCTCCTTGTATACCACAACGATTAAATGCATTAACAGGCAACCAAAAAATAAGTGTTCACAGTGGACTATTGTGTTTTGTTCAAGACCTGTAGCCCAGCCCAGGCTGGCCTTGAACTCATTTGTCTCTGAGAATGCCCTTGACCCTCCTGCTTCTACTTCCCCAGTTCTGGGATTGTAGGCAACAGCGTGCTTGGTTTATGTGGTGTCAGGCACGCAACCCAAGCTTTGTCTATGTTAGGCAAGCCCTCTGCTATTTGAAGTACATTCCTAACCTTTGAGTGCTATTTTTAATTGTTATTATTATTATTATTACCAGTTATAAAGACGAGAAACCAGGAAGGGGAGTTTCAGAACCACAATTCTACTGGGTAACTAGAAACAACCTGTTTTGCAAGCTAGAGAGAAACCCCTGGAACATACCACAAGTAAGGGGACAGTATCTATGTCACAGGGTTTTTCCCTACCATTGCACGCCTTGGCATGTCTTCAAGAGCATCCAACTGACCTCAGAGACTCGCTGGAGCTTGCTTGTGGTGTCTCAGTGTGCAGGCTAAGGAACCCAGACAGGTCTGTGCTAGGGACGCAGGCAGAGACATCTGTTAGTGTGGGACCCACAGGTGGTCAGCCTGGAGGCAAGACTCAGGTGGGTTACTCACGACCTGGAGCTTCGTTAGCTCTGTGTGATTCAAGGAGCTGAGGGTGCCAACTAGCACTCTGTTTCCTTCCAGAATCTGGAGGGCAGAGCCACTGGGGTGTGGTACCAACTAGACAGGGACTGTGAGACTCTGAGGGAAGACAGCTGTGACTCAGAGGATTCCAGAAGGATCTAGAAGGTTTTCACAGGCTGGGACAGGCTCCTCACACACCTAGCCACCGGCCACATAGCTTCAGCTCTAGAAGCAACCTCCTGCATTTCTTGGTCTTGAGGAAATAGAAAGGCTCGGATTGACACTCCCAATCCACACTTCATTTTAGGGCACATGTATTGCTTTCATTATAAGCATAGTTCCTTATGGGCTGGGTCAGGCCCTTTTGGAATAATTTTGGCACTAGACCAGACAGATATAAACACCAAAGTATTTTCTGGTGGCTGTTATAGAAGAGATATGGGGACAGAGTTGGAAGGGAAAGTAGAGAACGCCCCTCTCTCATATGTGAGTGTGTGTGTGTGTGTGTGTGTGTGTGTGTGTTTTCTTCTGACAGTGTGGAGCCAGCTCTCTGTTCCTCAGACCTCCCAGCTTCACAGGCATCTTTGACCCCCTTTCCTTCCACGTTCTATACTTCTGCACCCACAGTCTCTTAACTTTGCATGTCTTGCTGCAACCTGTGTTGTAACTCAGTTCTCTTGCTTGGATAATGGAATGGTCCTGTAACAGGCCTAGCATAAATGAAGCTACGCTAAAGGGACACCTGTGTCTCTCAGTGTTACTACCACACTAATGAAACAATGGACCTCAAAGAAATGGGAATGTCCCCCCCGGGAATCTCATCCTGGGAGAAGGAAAAGCACTAGCTAGAGGGGGAACTTTGTCTCCCTAAAAGGGATTTCAAACAATTCTAAGGACGCTTACAGGGTGAGACTGAGCCCAAATGATGGGTCAATGGTGGGTGGGACCATACTTTGATCAGGACTGCTAAGATGTGCATATCCTTGACTCTATTTAAACTTTGATCTCTGGGCTAGGGAGGTGGGCTCAGTGGTTAAAAGCATGGGCTGCTCACCCTGGGAACCTGGGTTTGAGTCTCAGTATGCACTCGGTGGTCCCCTTACCATCTCTCACTCTAATTTCAGGACATCTGACAGTCTCTTCTGTTCCTATTATGGCACTGCATACATGTGGCATACTGACATATGTGGAGGCAAAACACCCATACACATACAATAAAACCAATAAATCTAAAAACCTTAAACTTTAATCTCATTTCAGAGCACTGAAGACGGACACAAGGGACCCACTGGCTCTCCTCGTCTTTCTTCCAAATGTGGCCATATTGAATACATGTAATTTTTTTTCTGTTTTTCATTTTTAATTTGGCTCTTTTAATTGGCTTATCGAGGATGGGTGGCTCAACCTGACTCGGGGCACAGACTGTGACCTCCACGTTTGATAACAGCCTCTTGTTTGCTTGAGACAGAGTCAGATATATCTCATGTTGGCTTCAAACTTGCCATGTAGCCAAGGATGAACCACTATGTCCAGGTTAATGTGGTGCTGGGTATTGAACTCAGGACCTCATGCCTTCCAGGCAAGCACTGTGCCAGCTGAGCTGCATCCCTCCCCAGCCCCTGAATAGCCTCTTAACTACTTTTATGATGTCTGTCTTTCTTCTTGTTCTTCTTGTTCTTGTTTTTCTTCCTCATGTTCTTCTTCTTGTTGTTCTTGTTCTTGTTCTTCTTCTCCTCCTCCTTATGAAGTCGCTGTCCCATCGACCCAGACTGCCCCTATGGCTTCAGGTTAACTCGCTCTATAGACTAGGCTGGTCTCGAACTCAGAGATCCGCCTGCTTTTGCTTCCCAAGTGCTGAGATTAAAGGCCATTCTGGGTAGCTTGTTGGCTTTTTGAGACAAGGTTTTCAAGTAGCTCATACTGGTCTCAAACACTGCATTCCCCTGCCTCAGCCTCAGGGGCCCTAGGACTATATACAGATCACATCTAGCCTTGCTTCCTTATTTTCTTAAAGTCAGTGAACATTCCTCCATCCACACAGTTGAGTTTATGGTTTTGCTGCTATCCTGGTGAATCTTACCCGAATTCTCTTTGTGGGTGTGTCCTGGCAAAAGAAGGAGGTTCACAATTGTCGGTTTATCCTGTTTAACCTGAAATCTTTAACGTCTGCATTTGAGGAAGGAAGAAGAGCAGAGCTTTAAAAAGATGATCAAGGCCGAGTACAAGATGAGATTCCTGTTACTGACTGACGAGATGGAGCTGCATGTTCTGAGAATGGCAGCCTGCAGATTTGACCCGGATTTGAAAGGAGCTCATCAGAACCAACTGAGGAAGTTTAGTACTGAGCTCAGTCACAAGTCCCGGGAAATGCTACAGAAACTTAGCCACCTGGGGAGAGAGAATCTGAGCAAAGGGAAGACAAGTAGAGTCTGAGTTCGGAAGCATCCCTACAGCCTCCAGAAGACCCTTTGCCGAGCTGGAGAAAAAGCGTGGGGAATCTGCCAAAGCAAAGCATTGCTCTGGAATTGTAGAGTGCAATTTAGAAAGCAGTAAGTCTCTATTGCTTCACAACCCAAAGTCAACTCAGAACGCAGACCTGCGTTTCTCCCTGATAATAAGAATGAACAAAATGCTATGAACTCTCCCAAGACATGTCACTCCGGACCCAGACACCGCTCATTCTTCCCTTGTCTTAGCTGAGGACCTGAGAAGCACGAGGTTTGGAGACATACCACAGAGTGTGCCAGACACTCCAGGGAGATTGGACTCCGGTGCCGCCCTGAGTGGACACTCTCTGCACCCAACACGGAAGCACTGAAGAGGCAGGCAGATCTCTGAGTCTGAGTCCAGCCTGGTCCTACAAGAGCGAGTTCCAGGATAGGCTCCAGAGCTATGCTCCCTTCTGACACGCTTGCACCCACAGCTGTGCTTCTACACAGAGGACTCACAAATTGATACTCCAGCCCTCTGAGGTTCTTATTAAAGTTCAAGATAGCAAATATTTCAGTCTTTGGGGGATGAATGGTCTGTGTCAATGGCTCAACTCTGCTGCAGTAGTGTTGAATGCAGATGTAACCAATTTGTAAGTGAGCGAGAGGAGCCTGCTTCTGGAACCCAAGTTCCCAAGTAGGTGGTCATGGACAGGTTTGATTGGCAGGTCACAGCTTTCTAACATCCATTTGAGGAGCGCCAGCACTCACCATGTTGAAAGCCAAATCCATGACCATCCTTCCAAATTTGGGCCTCCGATATGATTTTGTTTTTTGCCAAGCCCAGGCCACATATCTTGGGTATAGACGTTTCTAAAAGGCAACCCGGGGGATGGCTTGACTTACAGTTGATGAATAAATCCAAGAAGAAACTGGAAAAGAAGGAAGGAAGCAGGACAGCTGGAGGAGGCAGACAGTGGATGCTGTGATCTCGGGCTTAGCTTTATTTTCCGCGAGCTCCCGAATTGCTATACTGAAAGCTGATCTTGTCCCGAGTCTGAGTTTCTGGGATTTTGGGTTCCCTTGGTCTGGCACAGGCTGTCATCCTTCTGAGGTAAAATGACAGAGCAGGGAGTGTTTATGTCCTGTGGTTTCCATGACAAATCACCACCATTTCGATGTCTTAAAACCACAGGAACGTCTTATCTCATTTCAGTGGTTCAGAAATCCCAAATGAAGGAGTCAGCAGGATGGCATGCTCTCTGAAGACCCTTGGGTAGATTCTATCCATTAATTCTTTTTTGTTTTGATTTGAGACAGGATCTCACTCTATATCCCTGGCTGGCTTAAAACTTGTTATATAGTGTAGGCTGGTCTTGAATTGTTGCAACCATCCTGTCTCTGAGACCTTCAAAGTGGTGGGATTGCAGGTGTACCACATCACAACCAGTTCTGTTCATCAGTTTTTTTCCCCAACTTTTGGCGCTCTTGGCATTTCTGGGCTTGTGGCTACATCATGCTAGTCTTTGCCTGCATGATCATCTTGATTTTTCTCTCTTATAAGGATATGTACTTAAGGCAGCAATTAGAATTTACCCAGTCCAGGATTATCTTGGTTATTTCAAGATCCTTGACTTAATTTCACCTGCAAAGACCCTTTTCCCAAACAAAAAAATCCCACAGAGGTATTATGAGCAGGGTAGTGACACATGCCTTTAATCACAGCACTCAGGTGGCAGAGTCAGGCAGTAACTCTGTGAGTTTGAGGCCAGCCTGGTCTATATAGTGAGTTCCAGGACAGCCAGGGCTACATAGTGAGACTCTGTCTCAACAAAACAAAACAAACCAAACAAAACACAGTGTTATGGTTTGAATATGGAGTAGCCCTCATAGGCTCATGTGTTTGAATGCTTGGTCCTTTAGATACTGGCATTGTTTGGGAAGGCTAAGGTCAGTTGTTTTCAACCTGTGGGTCACAACCCCTTGGAGTCAAACAACCTTTTCATGGGGGTTGCCTAAGACCATAGGAAAACTCAGATATTTGTTGCAGAATATTTGTTTATACTCTGTGAAGATCTGTCACCATGATTGGTTTAATAAAGAGCTGAATGGCCAATAGCTAGGCAAAAGAGACTAGGTGGGACTTCCTGGCAGAGAGAGGAACTCGGGATGAATCTAAGCATGCAGGAGACCATCCAGACACTGAAGACATCAGACATACAGTACAGAAGAGAGTAACCAAGTCACGTGGCAGAATGTTGATGAATAAAGATAGGTTAATTTAATTTATAAAAGCTAATTGGGAAAAAGTCTAAACTAAGGCCACGCTTTCATAGTTCTAACTAGAGATATTTACAGTACATAACAGTAGCAAAATTACAGTTATGAGGTAGTAACAAAAATAATTTTGTGGTTGGGGAATCACCATGACATGAGGAACTGTATTCAAGGGTTTCAGCATTAGGAAGGTTGAGAACCACTGCTCTAGGAAGTGCGACCTTGCTGGGGGAAACAAGAGACTGCTCTTTCTCTGCTTCCTGACTGCTGACCAGACTCATACCCCAGCTTTCCTGCTTTCCCAGCCTTGATGAACTGTGTCCCCTGGAGACGACAAACCAGCGAAAAGCTCTATCCGTTAGGCTGCTTTTATTAGGGTGTGTTATAACAGCAACAGAAACTAAATCAATGCAAAAGCCTTCAGGTGTTTCTTTCCTAGAGCCACTTTCCTCTTCAATGTATAAAGTAAAGCTCTCAGATACGTCTAGATCTTTCTAAGGGTTAGGTCAGTGGCTTAGCCACTGGCAACACAGCGTTCAGAAACTGGAGGGTGAGTGCAGAGCTTGGAACGGACCTTGTCATTATCCATCTTGTTGAGCTAGAATCCCAGAAGTATCCTAAATTCCCTCCTCCCACAGTGTCCACCGCAGCACCAAGTCATGCAGCTGTTACCTCTTCACCAGTTTTTGGCTCTTTCTACTCCTCTCCCCTCTGCCATCATCACCAGGGTCTAAGTCAACTGGACATCTTCAATAGCGTCCTATGTGGTTCTACCGACTCACACACTCCTTAATCTGTTCTTACTATAGCTGGAAAGATTGCTTTGTCCAAACCACAGTTCGTGTCCTGCCGCCCTCCTGCCCAGAAGCGTTCAGTGCCTCCGCATTGCTGTTCACAGACAAACTTCTTTCACATCAGATTCAGAGCCTGTACCGGGAACATGTGACTATTTACGTTTGAACACATTAAGATTGAAGCACAATAAAACTGAGTTTGGTTCAGCGACAGGGTAGCCACCTTTCAACTTGGTGTGGTCACTTGTGACTATAGAACTCGTGCAGAGTTCTCTGGGTCAGGTGGTCGAGACCCATGTTCTCCTCTGGCTAGGGCCCATTGATGCACCCATCAGGAGGACTCGATACATGCTATTTCCTCAGCCTCATTCCTCTCCTCTTTGTCTCTCTTCGTCCCCCCTCTCTGTTCTTGCTATGTGGCTAAGGCCAGTCTGGAACTCCTTATGTAGGAGTGATTTGTGATGTTTCTGTTTCAGGCTCCCAAACGCTGAGATTACAAGTGCACCACCAGGCCTGGATCCTTACTTTCTTCTCCATCAGCTAGAATCTCAGTTCTTGGGCAACCGTATCATCCCCCAGACAGGCCCCACATCCTCCTTTCTGTGTTCCATTGCACAGTCCTTCACTCTTTCATATATTTTTACATTCTCCATTTCTCCTTTGTTTAAGATTTTCCACCCCACGCACTATGGGGAAAAATCTTTTCCTGTTTTTTTTTTTTTGCTAAACACTGGGTTCTTAGAATTTGACGTGTAAGTAGGGATTGGGTGAAGGAGTGTGTTGCGCATCCGACCCACGGAGATGTGCAGCTCTATGAGAATTATTCCTTGTCTCTTTCTGGAAGGACAGCAGTGAGACCCACAGACTTGTTCAAGCCCTCCGTAGATAAGGATCTATAGCTATCATATGCTTGCTTTCTTGGCATCATACGTTTGTCTTATGGATATCGTATGCTTGCTGTACTAAAACCTCCAGAAATCTCCCCTTACCTTCTCTTCCTTCCGTGGTGTCATCTCCTAAACTTTCAAGTCCTCCTGAGTCAGGAAGGACTAAACTGAGCATGGCAAGGTCTTCTGTCATTTCTGCTGAGCTCACTACTCTCCTGCTGGCATCTTGCCACAGCCTCACTTCCAGGAGCAAGGATGCAGAATCCCCTCAAGCATAGCCCTTTACATTGCATGCCAGGGAAGCAAGGTTTTGTTAAAGTCACTGTTAGCAGAGCAGACATTGACCATGAGGGTCCTCAGGGAGGAACTGGCTGATAATACATTAATTATTTTCTAACTGCTTGGACCACAGCTCATTTCCTAGAGCCATGCAGCCTTGAGCAATCCCAGGAGGCGCCGTTGGCTGGAGGAGAGCTAAGATGCATATCCCCCTTCCCCATCCTCTGGGCTGAGATTCGTGGACCTTAGTCACTGGTACCCGGGATCCTGAACAGAAAGGCAGGAAGGAGGGGGGTGTCTCTGAGTTTTTTTTTTCTAAACTCAGTGTTATCAGAAGGAAAAAAATTGGAGCCAGAGTGAAAGACCTCTGGCCATCTGTCATTTTCTCAACCAAGTTCTAAAGCTCTTGAGGACATGACTCTGTTTTGGATTTCTTTCACGCCCTCTTCAGTGTTTGGTAAAGTGCAACACACAGTAAATTACCCTATAAGTTACTAGTTATTAGCAGTGTAGATGAGTTTCCTGATGTATAAATGCTTCCTAGTTCCAAACCTTGGGGGAAAGAATCTCTTGAGGGACAGAATCCCGTCTCTCTTAGAACAGAGTTCTCTTACTCATTTGTTGACTCTCCGATGCATTAGGGCAAGCATCTACAGTGCTCAGCCTTCAGTTAGGTCTTGCATCTGTTTGAGAGTATCATAGAAGACATCAGTTAGGTACCAAGAATTGATACAGGAATCTTAGATCAAATTAGAAATCCCAGGTCCTTAGGAGTCTAGGCGTGACTTCTTTTTCTTGGTTTAACAATATGGCCAGACTTGTTACCTGGATGATTTCAGATGACCTCACAGATTTGGGTCTCAATGGCTCCCAGATGGAAGGAGATGACTATGGCAAGCTAGAAGAGACATTTCTGGAGCTGGTGTTAAGATTTCCCTCTGCTGCAACATTGAGATTGATCGCTGGAGCTGTGGGTATCTATACACTCTGGAGGAAAACAGAAAAAGGACCCTCTAGTCTAAGAGATTCCCAGAGTCACAACAGGGGATTGACAGATCCCTTCTAGCCAAGCAGTTTCCTAGACTTTAGTCCTGGGTGTGGAACTAAGAACTAAAATGGTTAATAAACATCACTGGTCCCAGACAAATGGTTATGCAAAGAGAAGCTGAACTGTGACCTTGTGGCTGAGCTTCAGTACACAGAAGACAGGTCAAGGTTTGGAGAATTCCTGACATGAAGCCTGTTGCTTAGAGAGCACCTCCTCCCGGAGCTCCGGGATCCTGTGCTGTATGCACATTCAGTGCACAATCAGGAATGTTAACTGGGAATCCTAGTCCAATGAGCTTCTGGCCTCACTGTGACGTGATGTTGAACTGAGCAAGGATCTCATGGCCACAGACTTTTCACATGACTCTTGCTTCCTTTGTACAGGCCTGTGGGGTTTAATAAGGACTGATTTCACTCCCCAAGCAACAGCTGACAAAGTCTGGAGACCCTCGTAGTGGCCATAACCAGTGGACAGAGTGCTGAGAGAGAAAGAGAGAGAGAGAGAGAGAGAGAAAGAGAGAGAGAGAGAGAGGGAGAGAGAGAGAGAGAGAGAGAGAGAGAGAGAGAGAGAGACTGGGAGAGTCCTATGATGCAATTAACTAAGTCTCACCACAGAAGATTATCTGGCCCCAGAGGTCAGTAACACTGGGGTTAGAAACCCTGGACTAGAGCCACGGAATCATGAGGAAATAAAGCACTTAATCCTCTGATGACAGCCTGAAAACGGCGATGATGGATTTTAGACTCCGAGCAATTTAATATTTTCCATAGCCAGCATAAAAGCCTTCCTTAGGGCCCCATACACCGGATCGCTTCTGTACTGCAAAAATTAAAAATGTTACTTAATTTGTTTGCTGTAAATATGTGTCAGCGAACATTTAGCTGTCAGACTCATCCCAGCCTAACGAGTAGTATTGACAAGTCCCTGAAACACGTTAGTTCCAGAAGATGCAGTGTTGATGTCCTTAAATCCCAAATTGTATTTCATCCTTTAACTGTGCAACCCTAAAAATAAATAACTATATGTTGCACATCCATACACACATATGCTTACATGTACACACACTCATATACACATGCATATGTACACATACATACACACATGTATACACATACATACAAATACACATGTACATAAGCACACACATGCACACATATGTGTTGCAGGAGCCCGCTTGTTGGTTTCCAGCTGCTCAGCCCTGAAATAATCACACAGAAACTATATTATTTGCAATAGTGTTTGGTCAATAGCTTAAGCATATTTCTGGCTAACTTTTATATCCTAAACTAGCACATCTCTATTAAACTGTGCATCAACACGAGGTTGTGGTCTACCAGCAAAGTTTCAGCACATCTGTCTCAGGCAGTGGCTCCATGACTTCTCTCTGACTCCGCCTCCTTTCTCCCAGCATTCAGTTTAGTTTTCCCCATCTAGTTCTGTTCCCCTATAGCTCTGCTATAAACTCAAAGCTGTTCCTTTATTAACCAATAATATTCACAGCATATGGAGGGGAATCCCATATCACATATGCATATGTATACACAATACACACACATACATACATACATGTACACACATTCATACAATATACACACATAAGCATATACATACACGCATATGTATACATACACACATACTCATATACACATATGCATACATATACACATACATATATACATATACACATATAGATACATATATACATGTATATGTTCACACACACACATACACACACACACACTCCAGTTTTAGTAATAACATTGATTTGGTGGGTATGAGTTCTTTCTTTCATCTAATCATTTTTCTGAGCATAGAAAGCAGAAATGTGGCCTAAAGATGATACTTTGAGCAGACCAAGAAAACTCAGGAGGTTTAAAAATACACACCCTGGAATCTAAAATAGTCAAGAGTTTGCTAGGATATACTTGTTTTTCAACAAAAGTTTGAACTTTGCCCCGTTGTCCATGTTACAGGTGTGAGTTATTGGAAGAGAACGGTATCCGAAGAACGGAGGGGCTTGCAACAGGCATCTGCTTTCTGTGGCTTGTAGGCAAATTTCCTTGTGACCCACCCAGATGAAATTTTTTCCAGTCGCTGGCCTATGACCCAGGGCTGATTTGCATGCTATTATTTTCCACTTGATATACAAATGGATCGTAATTGTGGATTTGGCCTCTTTCCCTCCTCAGCATGAGCAGTCAACCGTGTGGCTGGAAAATTTGTTGAGAAATTCATGCTGGTTTTTTTTTTTTTTTTTTTTTTTTTTTTTGGAACTTCCTACACGTCTGTTACAAGAAGGTAGCTGGGCCCTTCATGTTTCCTTCTCTAAAAGGGCAATTATGATTCAGGACCAAGTAAAAGTGGAGACAGCAGACTGGCTTTCTTTCCTCCTTCCCTGCTTTATTTATTTATTTATTTTTGAAAGTGTAGATTTGGAGAGGGAGTATGCTATGCATACTGATGGGGTAGGATGTGGATAAAAGTTTGGAGAAGCATGAAGTTTTTCTCACGGGAGGAGAGGAAAGTTGGCTGCGTGGCCTGGTGAGGCACGCCTGGGTGGTACCAAGGAAGACTCGTTTTAGGCATCGGGATGGGAATCCAGCCCCAGCCAATCGTCTTGTGCTGGAAACTGACGCAGAGCAACGGCACCACCCACATGTGTGTGGCGATGGAGCAGGGATGTGCCCTCTTCAGATGTCGCAGCGCCTGGACCCTAAGGACCTGGGCTCTCAGGGGTTTGCTCGAAGGGGCTCTGCGATGAGTGAGATGGGGTTTCCAGCCATCTTACTAGAAAGGGTCTTAGATTACCATTTCACTTGATTTCTGAAAACTAAGTCAGTGTTTCGCTTCCTTCATGATGGAGTTGGTGGAGTTCATCTACGTATTGACTTCCTGTGTTTGGTTCTGTTACAGTGACATTTTAATCACCAACCCTCAGGGACTTACCACAACCAAGAGGGATTTCTCAGTTCTCCTGCCTGCCTAACCAAAGTCGGTAGGGCTTCTGCTCCATAGACTGACCAGTGGGATAGCCACAGAGGATCCTAATAACATGGATTTTGGTTCCTCAAGGCAAGGAGAGGAGCCACAGGGTTCAGCACTAGAATCCCAGCACTTCCTCAAGAAGTGATTGGCAACTGTTACTGAATTCCCATTAGCTAGAGCTGGTCACATGACCCACCTAATTGCAAGGGATCTGCCACACAGAAGACAATATGCCAATTTTACTGAATAGTAACGCCTCTACTAAATGATTTCCTTTAACTTAACACCATTAATAATGTACGTTTGTGTAAAGCTTACTGAAGGCAGAGATTTGGGTCATTTGGACATATTATCTTACCATACATAGTACTCTCAAATCCTGAACATTAAGAAGACCAAGGTCCACAAGTGGACGTAATAACAGTTAAGTGGAAAAGGATTTGAACCTGGTTTTGATCAGAGCCTCTTCCATTCTTCCCCAGTGGCTTGAGAGAAGCCGGTGTCTTGTTAAGAATTTAATTTGATGGGCAAGAAAATTAGCATAGCCACTATGGAAATCAGTATGGCGGGTCCTCAGAAAACTAGAAATAGATCTACCACACAGCCCAGCTATGCCACTCAGGTACATATCCAAGTTAGCACACACAGAGAGACACTTGTATAAATTAGCATAGCCACTATGGAAATCAGTATGGCGGGTCCTCAGAAAACTAGAAATAGATCTACCACACAGCCCAGTGATGTGGGAGAGTCTTCTGTTTGAGTTGATTTCATTGGCTAATAAAGAAACTGCCTGGCCCATTTGATAGACCGCCCCTTAGGTGGGTGGAGTAGACAGAACAGGAAGAGGAAGTGAGGTAGAAGGATCAGTCAGATGCTACACCTCTCCTAAGTTAGACAGACCGCTGTGCCTCTCCTCAGAGAGATGCCAGATGCGATGAAGCTCCAGCCCAAGATGGACGCACGCTAGAATCTACCTGGTAAGGCACCACTTTGTGGTGCTACACAGATTATTAGATATGGGTTAGTCAAGATGTGAGTAAGAGGCTGAAAATAATGGGCCAGGCAGTGTTTAAAAGAATACAGTTTCTGTGTAATTATTTTGGGGCATAAGCTAGTCAGGAGGCCGAAAGCAGGGCGGCGGGAATGCAGCCCACAGCTCATCACTACAGAATGGCGCCCAACGTGTGATGTTATTTTGGGGTAAAAGCTAACCATGTGGGAGCCGGGCAGGATGAAAAGCAGGCCTGCCCGCAGCTCCCTACTACAGAATGGCACCCAACGTGGATAACTGAATCCACAGAAAGCCTGAGAAAGCTTGGGAAAGACTAGAGTAAAGCATGTTTTCTTGATAACAGCAATTTCTCGGGTCTGAGCAAGCGCTCTCATCTAAGAGAGGCTTCCTGACTCAGCTTCAGCTGCAAAACCCTGCAGCTCATTAACAGGTCCTGCCACAAAACACTTAAACGGTGTTGATGAAAAGCTTTTCAGTTTTCAGCTGTAGCAGGAAAAAAGTTTTGCTGTTTTAAAATGCCAGCTTTCTGGGTCATCCTACCAGGGCAAACTCTGACTCTTTCAAGCAGGCGGTACTGACTATGGAGCTTTTGATTGTTGTTTAACACTGTTGCAGCTTGCTTCCTGGCAGGGACCTTGAAACACTGTAGAATTGTGGCAATGAACATGGCTCCTGCGGGTACCTCCGCCATGAGGCTAGAAAGCTAAGGCATGGGCTGGATCCAACCGCCAAAGTTACGGCTTTAGTTCTACCGATTTTGGTGGGTAAATTAAAGACTTATGTGGTCACAAAAAGAGAGATATACAGTAAAAGAAAGATTCAGTGTCGAAGAAAACATCAAAATGGTTTACAATGTGTTGAAAATATATGTAGGCTAAAGGTTACAGTTCTTAAAAGTAAAAAAGAAAAAGAGAGAAGGAGTAATTTGGGTGTGATGGTACACACCTTTAATCCCAACACTTGGGAGGCAGAGGTAGATTGACCTCTGTGACTTCAAGGTGTGGCAGGACACACCTTTAATCCGAATGCCTGGGAGGCAGAGACGGAAAGACCTCCGTGAGTTCAAGGTGTTGTAGCACACACCTTTAATCCCAGCACTGGGGAGGCAGAGACAGACGGATTTCTGAGAGTTCAAGGACAGCCTGGTCTACAGAGTTATTCCAGGACAAAGATATACAGAGAACCTGTCTCAAAAAATAAAAGTAAAAATAAACGAAATAGAGGTTAAAATAAAGCCGCACAAAGATGGAAAATACACAGAGAATCTTGATACTGTATGCTATTATGCTCTTTTTGAATTGTTTGAATGCTGAGGAAGGAGCAACAGCTGCTAAAAGATATTTGTTTACAAATGCTGCTGAACTAATCCAAGAAAGATATCTTGAAAATACCTTGACTTTAGAATTTGGATCTAAGGATATGATACTTTGGAAAAGAGATTCTTCTTTTATTTTTACAGAAAATGAGACCCGTTGGATTGCTTCTATCCCAATATGGTATGATAGACCACGCCCTCCTGAAAGGTTGCTGTGAACACCTTCAGAAAATTACTTCACCCAACTGATGACTGAGATGAACCTGGCATACAGGTTACACCATGAAAGATCTGATTAACAGCGTCCCCATTCAGCAGGAAGCAGTTTGGAGAGAAATAACTACGTCCATATTCCCAAATATTATTTATAAATGTTCTTTTACATTTAAAGGGGGATATGATATAGATATGAATAATTTGCATTGGTAAGGATTTTAAGGTCAATTTTGTTATATGTATATGTATTTCTAATCTTGATTAAGGTATTGTGATCGTGTAGTTCATTTTAAGAATATAATGTATAATTAGGAAATATAGGTTGCTAATGGATAATCATTGATAATAGTAAAGCTTATAGTCATGTTAGTTAGATTTTCTAGCTATATAGAGATTTATTTAAGTTACATAGGCATTCTTCATATCTTTCAAAGACTACAGAATATCTCATTTTAGATGTTTTAATAACTTAAGGCTTTTCATGACAATGAGACACATCAGCTCCTGGCAGCACCAATCTACTTCAAGAGGAAGATGGGCATCGAAGAGGATCCTTATGGAGTTTGATAGCCACTTGGGCAAGAAACTGCTCTTGCCTGGACTGTTGGCAGAAACTGGACACAAAGAACCCAACGAGAGAGGACTGCTGAACTTGCCTAAATGTGAGATGATTCTTTGGGGTTCCTAATTCAAGAAAGAGTCTGCGAGACATTCTGAAGGACACAGCAGATAGTGACTGAACTACCTTTGAAATTTCCTGATCACGGAAATGTCTGCTGGAAACTATGGGCCTGTAGGCTGAAGATGGATGCCCCAACAGTACAAAAGAACTTTGGGTGACTGTCCAGGCAGTGAGATGTCTCTGTCATTTCTAGAGTTTTGGAAGTAGCTTACTTCTTGTTCACCTAGGTAATATTGTGTCCTTCTGGAGTCTCTGATGGAGTTGAAGAATAGATAGATAGTTATAGTTGTTTTCCTTTGTTATGATAAAAGATAAAGTAGATATAAATATTGTACCTGTAATTCTTACTTGATAACTGTTTTGTTATATGTAATTTTACTATGTTAAAGTTAAAGCCTTCTTTTTATTGTTTAAACAGAAAAAGGGGAAATGATGTGGGAGAGTCTTCTGTTTGAGTTGATTTCATTGGCTAATAAAGAAACTGCCTGGCCCATTTGATAGACCGCCCCTTAGGTGGGTGGAGTAGACAGAACAGGAAGAGGAAGTGAGGTAGAAGGATCAGTCAGATGCTACACCTCTCCTAAGTTAGACAGACCGCTGTGCCTCTCCTCAGAGAGAGAAGACAGATGCGATGAAGCTCCAGCCCAAGATGGACGCACGCTAGAATCTACCTGGTAAGGCACCACTTTGTGGTGCTACACAGATTATTAGATATGGGTTAGTCAAGATGTGAGTAAGAGGCTGAAAATAATGGGCCAGGCAGTGTTTAAAAGAATACAGTTTCTGTGTAATTATTTTGGGGCATAAGCTAGTCAGGAGGCCGAAAGCAGGGCGGCGGGAATGCAGCCCACAGCTCATCACTACAGCCCAGTACATGTACCACTCCGGTACGTATCCAAGTTAGCACACACAGAGAGACACGTGCACACCAGTGTTTATTGCTCTGCTAGTCCCAAGAGATAGGAAACCAGCCTAGAGGCTCATCCACTGAGGGATGGATAAAGAAAGTGGGGTGTGTATATACACACATGCATACACACATACAATGGCGTTAAAGAAAAATTAACATATCATTTTCAAGAAAACGGATTGGAAACAGACAGTATCATGTTAAGACAGATCAATCAGATGAGAAAGATGAATGTCACATGTGTTTTTCCTATGCAGAATCTAGATTTTATAGTGACTGAAAAGCAGAAAGGGTACTATTCAGGGGGCATGGTGGTAGGGAGATAAGACATGGTGATGGGGAAGAAGGACAAATTGTCTGCTTTCTCTGATATGTGGAATTAAGGTTTATCTATTATATATGGAGGGGACAAAAGAAGTTAAGGAGTGACTATGAATGATCTACACATATGAAGGGCACATCATGAAACACATTATTTTTGTATGCTAAAAAATTAATGAGGACGCTAATTTGACTTTTTGATGTCACTATCTTGAAAACTGTGATCGTGGTGTGGGGGAAACACAGGAATTTGTCATCTGTTTGCTGTTATGAAAGCAATGACTGGACTGATATTTTAGAGAGATTTTACCAAAAGTACCCATTTCCTGACACATTAGTCCTCCCTCGGTGATAAGGACACGTTGCTTCCTCTTCTCGGAGCTGGATTCTGGCTGTGTTGCAATGGGACTCTGCAATGCCTGCGTACCGACCTTGTCCTGACCCTGTATGTCCACAGCCCTGGCTCAGCTATTGTGTAATACCCATCCAGAGGGTGGTATGGCTTCTGAAGAGGCACCCAAACGAGAATGTGTTCATACCCTGGGGTGGAGACCATGGAGAGGTCTGTCCCAAAGAGGAAAACAAACAAATCATATTCCAGAGCAACCAGTGACCCCCAAATGGGTCTGAATGAAGACAACAGGTAAACTTTACACAGCACTGATCTTGTTCCAATTTAACCTGTTCTGTCCTCACAGATGGTCCTCACGCTATCAGCAAGGTTATTATTCTCTCCATTTTAAAGATTCAGGAGCCAGGAACTTGTGCCCATGACTGTGGCACTCTCAGCAGCCGGCCTTATGACAAAACTCAAGAAGACACCAGAATTTGATCAGGAGACCCTATCAGTAACAATCCCCCATCAGGCATAGGAAGTCCAACACTTTGGGTGTAAAACAGCAGCAGCAGCAGCAACAACAACAACAACAACAACTATGTCTAAAGATTGATGAGTGGCTCTGTCTTTACAGCTTTCATGGTTTACACTTCCATGGAAGTCTCCCTGATGTCTGAGCCTCCACAAGAACTAAAGCCCTGGGACCCCTGGGCTGTAAACCTCCTGGACTTGTGTTCATCCCGTCCTCGTTTCTAGGACCTGTCTGAAAGCATGAGTTGAGGTTAAACTCATTGTTGAATTTCACTTCTAGAGTTGAAAAGACCTGACCTGAAATCCAGTGTGTGTGTGTGTGTGTGTGTGTGTGTGTGTGTGTGTGTGTGTAGGAGGATGTGAGTATGTTTTTGAGAGCCAGAGGACATCCCTGGCTCTGGTTCTTCATGTATTTTCCACCTTGTTTGCTTCTGAGTCAGGGTTCCTCACTGAACTGAGGCTGGTTGTTGTAGGAGCCCAGGAATCTTCTTTTGCCTCCTCCCCAGTGCTGACATCAGTTGTACACCACCACCCCACCCAACGTTTTCTTTTATGTCAATGCTGTGTGAATTAACAACACAAGGAAGGACCTGAGTTTCTTGCACTGGAAGCATCTCCTTGACTCCGAAGTCCAGTTTCTTGTGTAACCTAGCCTGGATGAGCCTTTCCCTAGTCCAGAAGTGTGGATAGTAACAGTACCTGTATAAGGAGTTCTGAGGGTTAAATGACACCAGATATTAACACTATCCTCAACAGTGCTGGCATGTGTCAGCTGCTTCTGCGTGGCGAGGTCCATAGAGGTATGGCTTGATGGGAAAAGTCTCCCATAAGCTGAGATCAGCCTGTTTAATACAGTTTTATGAGAGGCAAAGAAAAGGGGCTTCCTAGAATCTGGAGAGAGAGAGAGAGAGAGAGAGAGAGAGAGAGAGAGAGAGAGAGAGAGAGAGAGAGAGAGAGAGAGAGAGAGAGAGAGAGAGGGACGGAGGGAGGGAGGGAGGGAGGGAGGGAGAGAGAGAGAGTTTCTGAAACAGGTGAGCACACTGCAGATACAGACCACTCTATTTTCTCTCCACCTCCAAGGTCTAGTATTTGACTTCTCGGTGTTGAGGGAGAGAGATCATTTCATAGTTTCTTTGTGGAAGAGCCAGCTCTGGCTACGGCTACGTCAAACAAGGGCGATGACCAGCCTGCAAGTGAGGGTACTTTTTCCTGGCATGGGAGACCACAGACATTGTTTCTTCACCATCAGCCCAACCACCAAACATAAACGGAGAGGGCAGGATTTTGCTGGGAACCAAACAACTCAAGTGGAATGTTAGCGGAAACCAACCAGTGTCTTTCACTACTGGGGATTCAGTGTGGAAGGCACCAGGCACCCTCCCAGGCACCCTTGGGATGCATATCACACCCTCCTTCACAGACCAGGAAACTCAGGCTGGAGGAAATAAGCCTCGGGATTCACGACACATAGGAGGTGGCCATGACAGAATTCAGACTTGCCTGCAGAGCTCCTTAAACTGTCTAGGCTTTCATCCACCCACTCACCCACTCACCCATCCACCCACTCACCCACTCATTCATTCGTTCATTCACTCACCCACCCACTCATTCATTCATTCAGCCACTCACCCACTCATTCATTTGTTCACTCACCCACCCACTCATTCCCTCACTCATTCATTCACTCACCCATCCACTCATTCATTCATTCACTCACCAAATATTTTATGAGCACCTACACCATACAAGTGATATTTCAGGTAAGGGGACAAACATTCCTTCATCTTTTTATGAATGTCCTCTGGCTGCGGCATCTAGCCATCACAAATTTGGTGGCTTAAAATAACATATTCTCTCACAGCTTGAACCCAAGAGTCTGAAAGACAGGTTGCCAGGAGGGCTAAGCTCCTTTTGGGGCTCTGGGTGAGGATCCATTCTTTGCTTTTTCCATAGCCGTCATTGTCACAATGGATGCCTCATTCCAGCCTCTGCAGGCTTGGCTACCTCCTCTGTCTGTGTCTAATCTTCCTCTTATAAGGACACTTGACAATGGATTTGGGGACCATTTTGATAATCCCCCAGTGAGCCTTCCTATCATCTTAACTAAATCAACCAAAAGTTATTTATTTATTTATTTTTGGTTTTTCGAGATAGGGTTTCTTCTGTAGCTTTTGGAGACTGTCCCGGAACTAGCTCTTGTAGCCCAGGTTGGCCTCGAACTCACAGAGATCTGCCTGCCTCTGCCTCCCGAGTGCTGGGATTAAAGGTATGCACCACCACCGCCCGGCCCAAAAGTTATTCTTGATTTAATTACTTAAAAAGAGTTACTCTCCAGAGCAAGATGCTGGCCCCAAGACCTGGAGGTTAGAACGTGGAGCCCTTATTTAATCCCAAACAACCCTTAAAGAGTTTAGAATCCAGTGAGGTTATTGATAAATCAATAACAGGACCATAGCAAGTTGTGATAGGAGCTCCCAGGAGAGTAAAACAGGGCTCGGGGAAAAGAAGCACTCCAGGATCCCCTCCGGTTGGCAGGATAGAAAGCTTTCCTTTTGTGAGGAAGGCCAGGAGAACAGGAAGAGCCAGCTGGCTGTGTCCAGAGGAATTCAGCTCTTCGGTGTACTGCTTATTAAATTATACCTTTGTCAGTAGAGGATACTTCCAATGAGAGGGGCACAGCACGCCTTACCAGGAGATTAGGGAAGACATACTTTTCATGGATGTGGATGACGTGGTTTTGCTGTCACAAAGCATGTGTTATTTTACTAGACCACAGACTCCATGGCTGCCAAAGAAAGGGATCATAATTTTATAAATCAAAGCTTACAGTTTTTGGCTGGCTTCCCCTATCTTTTAATGGGTTTACAGCTAATAACGGAACAGATGTTACCCATCGTAGGTAACTGGGTGTTTGCTTTGTAATGAGTTTAACCTGGAGAGGCCACTGATGCATTAGGCATTCAACGATGTTTTATCGATGGTTTTCATTTGGTTAAGATTGATTTAAATTTTTTCCTAGCTCCTAATTTTGCAGCCACATCCATGGCATATTGATTGATTAAGTACTCATTGGCTCATCACAGCAGACCTGAAAGTATAGTCTGGGGAGAATCTAGCTGACCTGGGGACCTTTGGCTTCCCTTTGGATGGAGGTCAGTGACTTGGAGTCCACCTACCTAGCCTGTTTGACTGTATGGCCTGCACAAAGAACCTTTTGTTCCCACTTCCAACTTCATCTAATTGCCAGTTCTGTTTCTTTGCACTGAACGACAGCCTTGCAAATCTGCAGTCCAGCTTCTGCTGGAGTTTTATCTTAATGCGACTGTCACTCAGGTGCCGATCAGGAACTCTGTTGAAAAGGTAAGCCTTGTGGAGGATGGTCCAAAGGATGTCTGGTGCCCACTGCACTGGATCCTCAAGACTTTACCTTCTTTCCTGAAGCTAGACACAGGCTTCAGTACCAGGACCCTGGTGTGCATCTGAGTGAACATAATTACATGGTGCTTATGCCGAGGGATATCTGGGGGAGGCTTTCCTAAGGATGTGGAGGAGGATGCCAGTCCTTATGCAACACTGTGACTTGTGGTGGTGGTGGTGGTGGCAGTGATGTGGGGAGGACAGGAGGGCCTTGGAGAAGACATTCCTCGGCTGAGTCACCTCCAGGGGTCACTGTGCTTTTCCAGGCCTCTGCTTATAGACATGGTGGTTTCTAAGCAGAGCTGACTCTGGCAGGTTTTCTCGGCAAAGGTAAGAAACTCCTTACAAACCGGCTCCACTGATCTTGAGTCTCTTTTCTCTTTGACCTATTTTTCAGCTTTTTTTAAATTTTATGTTGAAACAGATCATGATTATTTTATGATATATCTGGAAGCTTAGCTAACAGATAATCTTGGATTCTCTTTTATCTAAAAGGTTTCAAAAACATTTGAAAAGATAACTACATAGAGTTTAAATTTGTAATGAAATATAACTGTCCCTGGATGAATGGTTTTCCAAATGATACTTTCCTGGCCTATTACTCTGAGCTTGTAAATAGGTCTTCATTTGGCAAAAGACTCTGTGGATGTAACTAAGTTAAGGCTCTTGAGATGAGATTGGATTATGTAGACGGGTCATGAATTAATTGGCAAATGTCTTGGAGGGGAAAGATAGATGGGGAGGAGACATGTCCAGACAGATAGAAGGGGGGACATGTACAGACAGACAGGAGAGGAGATGTGTACACATAGACAGGAGAGGAGAGATGGACATATGGATAGAGGAGACATGTAACACACAGACAGGAGACATGTACATGCAGACAGACAGGAGATGGATTACACAGACAGACAGGAGACATGTACACACAGACAGAAGACATGTATACACAGATAGGAAAGGAGGCATTTACACATGGATAGAAGAGGCATGTACACACAGACAGGAGACATGTACATGCAGACAGACAGGAGACATGTACACATGGTTAGAAGAGACATGTACACACAGACAGGAGAGAAGACAGGTACACATTTGGGATAGAAGAGGCAAAGACATGGCTCTGAGACCCACTGTAGTGATGGCCAGAGGGCATGGGATGCCATCAGCCCCCAGAAGTCAGATGAGGCAAAGACTAAAGTCTCCCAGGAGCTGCTGGAGGGGGCGCTCCTGGCTGGCACCCAGGCTGCGTCACTCCAGCTGCAGGGTGGCAAACCGCTGCTGTTTGAGGCACCATCATAGACAGAGACAATGGCAGCCTTCATGTCAGTACCACACCTCATTTCCTGTTGTTTGGGAACTGCAGGGTGATCCTGTAGTAGCTTCCAACTACATACTGAGAAGTGTGACGTCTCAGGCACCCAGCTGGAACTGGGTGGACCAAGAAGAGTTCTCTGTAGGGGCTCCAGGTTAGGGAGGCAGAAACATTTGTAGTAGGAACTTGGGCATTTTTGTTTTCTCATAGCAAACTGAACTAGGGGATCGCCATTCCTTGATTCTCACCACTATACTAAATAATATTATCTATCAAAATAATGCTGTGGTTATAACTATAAACACAGAGCATGCATTTTTCTCCATATTGCTTTGGTGCCATGGAGTTGCAGTGAAGCTATTTGTTTACTTTAAAATATTTATTTATTTATTTATTGTGGTTTTTCAAGACTGGTTTTTCTCTGTATAACAGTCCTGGCTATCCTAGAACTTGCTCTGTAGACCAGGTTGGCCTCGAACTCACAGACTTGCCTCTGCCTCCTGAGTGCTGTATTTATTTTTCTGAATGGTGTGATGGTTAATATTGACAGGACCTAAGCTCACCTGAGAAACAAACGTCTGCACAGGTCAGTGAGGTAGATTTTAGGTGAGCTGAGGTGGGAAGACCCACCTTAAATGTGGGTGACAGGATTCCATGGGTTGGGGAATCTCCAACTGAATACAAAGGGGAAAGCCAGGTGAACACCAGCATTCATTTCTCTCTACCTCCAGGCTGCACTTGTAATATGAACAGTTGTTCAAGCTCCAGCTGCCATGACCTCCTTGACTCCCAACCGCGAGCCAAGACAAGCCCTTCTTCCCTTCAATGACTATGCTCCTGGCAGTGTTTGAAGCAGGTAATGCAAATGGTGGCTTCTCCCAGAGATTCTTGGTCTCTGCGGTGTCCTAGCACAAGGCCAGCACCTTTGATTCTTACTGGATATTTTCGCCAGGGCTTCTATGCTGAGACATCTGAAGCCATAGGGGCAGTCTGGGGCAGTGGGACAGTGACTTCATAAGAAGGGGAAGGAGAAAGGAGAAGGAGG